>NC_087437.1:23886446-24186446 GCF_036321535.1 Camelus dromedarius | reverse complement strand
ATTGATGTTTACACACACACAGAGACACATCCTGGATACAAGTTTTTTGCCAGCTAATGTATTGTAAATATAGTCTGCTATTCTATGCTGCCTTTCAATAGTCTTAATGGTGGCTCCTGATGGGAAGACATTTTAATTTTGGTAAAGATTGCTTTATCGTTTTCTTTTCTTTTATGGTTAATGAATTTTGTGCTATGCTACCCCAAAGTCACAAAAAATACTCTCCAAAGTTGTTTTAAAAGCTTTATAGTTAAGGTTTTTATGTGTAAGGTTATTATCCACTTTAAATTAATTTTCACATTTGGTTTGAAGTATATGCCATTCACAAAGAAAACCACAAATAGGCAAACCATAATCAAATTGCTTAAAAAAATGATGAGTTCATGTAAAATTACAGCTTATTAGAGAGATTTACATTTTGGATTTCACCTTTAGTGAAAGAAGTTTTAAAAGAGTTTGTGGCTGGTTTCATGATCCAGCCTCAGAATTCCAAACAGGACTTAAAGTGGCAGGGTAGATGTATGTTTAAGTAAAATATCTGACCATTTTCCAAAGTGGCTGTAAAATTTTCTACTTCCAACAACAATGTATAAGAGTTTCAGTTTATCTGGATTCTTGCTAATACTTTTTAATTTTAGCTAGTCTAGTAGATAATTCATTATTAATGTTTCCCTGATGGCTAATGATGTTGAGTTCTCTCTTATGTTCTTACTGAAAATTCAGGTATCTTCCTTTATGAAATGTCTGTTCAAGTCTTTTGCCCAGTTTTAAAATTTGGTTGTATTAATACTCAGAACAATGGTTGGCATTTTCGATGTTAATACTGTTGAGAGGACAAGAGAACAGACAAAATAAATACAAATACTGACACAGTGCAGTAGACTCAGCCTCATGGAACCTAGTCAGGGGTATCATGTGGAAATGCTGTTTGGGCAGAATCTCAAAGAATTTGGGTCAGAATTTAAGCCTAGGGATTGGTTGTCATCTACTACTTGAATATTAACTTATTCATAAGAAGGTGAGGACCATGTTGAATAAAACACTGCATTCCCTTTTTCTCTCAAATTATCTGAAGCTTAATTATTTATATTTAACTTTCAGAAGATACTTGTTTATGTTTGAAACACTAATAAATTATTAGCATTTCAAATCAACATTTAGTAGCTACCAGTAAGGGTCACATATCTTTAAAATGTAAACTAATGAAATATGTATCTCTTGGCAGAGTGGAAATTGAAAGCATTGCTTCACATGTTCCACTACTTCATCAGGTTTTCATGATAGCCATCCATCGTTTTTCCTTTAGTGTTAGAAGTGAAATGCTACGTTTTTCAGGTGATACCATCAAGAAAGGGAGAGTTGTATGTAGTTATAAAATACTCAGAAGCTCAGGGTTCAGTGGCACATGGTGTGAGAATGGAGTGAAGGTAATTTCATTTAAGTCCAGATGCATAGGGCACCTAGGCTGACATCTAGGTGATAAGAATTAACAAGTTTGGTACTTTTTTTGAACATCAAAACTCACTGGTATTTTTTTTTACTTAATATTGACATTTCTTTTAGAAGCACGATTCCAGAGTGCTGCTTTAGCAAGTTAAATCAGAACAAGTAGTTCCACAGCAGTATTCCAACCCACTCCTCCTCTCAAAAATACCCTGATCATACTTAATGTCCTCTGTCTTCCTTTAAGTTGTATTAATTCCAAGATGCTTATAGCCTTATTTGATACCATAGCAATATAAAGAGACTATCAAATCCCCAAATCACATTACAGCCTTTGCCAGAAAACTATCACAGTAAAAGAGAAACTCCAAGACTGGCTATTGTGTGCTAGCTAGTGAAGGAGTGCTATTTCTGCTTCTTTATTTTCAATCCTCTATTGTTATCAATTATCTATCATAAGCTACAAAAGAGATGTTTACTGAAATGTGTGAAGCTTCAGAATGTAACTGAAGATAAATGCTAAATTATATATAATGTAATCTGTCCGCATACAAGAACAGCACTGTAGATTACATTTTCAACTCTTTCACACACACTTATCATCAACAGAAAACAACAGAGTTAGCCATGGAGTTAAACCAGCCCATGCCAATTTTGTTATTTCATGTGCTGCTCTCAAAGCAATAGCTCTGGAAGAAATCCAAATGGAAAAAACTCAGTTCAATAGCACTCTGCATTCAAAAGGGTTTTTGATGGGACCAGAAGTATAACAAATGTGACTTGAGGGCACAATGTTCTAAGAAGAAAAAAATGATACATCTCACATAAAAGATGAGCTGATTATAACTAGTGGGGGGGCAAATTATAGTATGTTTTTGGATATTCTGGTAAGTAAGAACACAAAAACATTGTAACTACATAAAATAATGTACTTTACACACTAAATCTGACGTTTCACTATGTGATTTAATTTCAGCTCAGTTTTTTTTTTTTGCATCCTAACGTTCTACTGCAACTAGTATCACAACCTGTTGTTTTATTTCCCTGTACTTAGAGAACGTTCCTTGTCTTTTCATTTAGCCATAAACTAAATTCAGCTATTTTCTATCAGATGATAAACACACCAACAGTATCTATTTGTATGTAGAAGTAGAAAAGTTTCATAGGCAAAATGAGCATTTTTGAGGTAACAGAATATGTCATTTATTTAGGTATGATTGTTTCAGTTATATTATTTTTAATATGAGGCAAAAATATAAAATTCTCACCTATTTAATGACTTCCATGAGATGAGCACAAGGCTATACTATAGATTCACCACACAAACATTAGTTGGAGATATTTCTGTGTGTTTGTGTGCACATCTCCATTAGTATTTGTGCACGGGTGTGTGTGTGGAACATTCAAACCATTTTCTCTTCTACCATTCAAAAATCTTGACTTTAAGGATAAGAAATTTAATCCAAATATGAAACATGGAAATGCAAAGAGAGGTGGTAAGTTGGCTTCCTTTCAAATTACATTTAAGAATCACCACAAAACTGGTATCGGTATTTCCTTCTTAACAAAACACAAATATTCAATGAGTTAGACTTGCTAGGGTACAATGGAAGCAGCTTATCTTCCCCTCCACTCACAAACTTCCAATTCTCTCTCACAGCTCCTGTCCCTTGTTTCTTGACTGCACCTCAAGCATACCCCAGAGATTTCCAGTAATTTCAGGTACTAGAAGTGTCTTAATTTCAGGGGAAAAAGTCCAACTCATTCTATATCAAAATAGTAATTTCTCCTTCCCTTTAAACACCACCCCAGCCTAGTCTACCCCATGGCCAGGCAAGCAGCAACAAGGAAAATAACAAGCATTTATCTATTTTTGACCTTTTTTTTCCTACCCAGGTTTTGTAGAGTCTAAAACATTTAAAATTTGGAGGAGGCAACCCCCTTATGAAAAAAATAATACAAATAATGAATAAAAAATTGATCCATGGCCTCCTAAGGAGGCCTGTGCCAATGAGGGGCTCTGAAGTTGGAGTTTCATGAGCTTCAAGGTAAATCCACCTCTGCCTTCATCTTACCCTTCCTCTCTTCCCCATCATCTTCTTGGTTCTTCTAAGAACTAAAGCATCAAGAAGAGGGTTTAGAGGAGAAGTGAGAAAAGGACTTTTTACTAAGTACAATTATTAGGAATTCTTTCTTAGCTAGCACTGGCTGGTCATTGTTCTTTGTCATGGCAGACATCCCAAATTGAACTTTTATGAAATATACTATTGGATTTTTTTATGAAGCACCCTCTCTACCCACCCATGGTAGCCTCCACTAGTGTATCTCTGGTGGGAATGTGGCCATCCTGACCTGACCTTTCTATTTTATTCTCAGCTAGTGCATCCAGCAGTACATCACTCCAGGTCATCGCTTGCCATGGCCAGTAGCCTTTTTTAATTGGGGTGAGGAGTACTTTCAATATGACTTCAGCCTACCTATCTTCTGCAGTATCCACTTGACTCAAGGGAAAGTTAACCTCCTTTGCTTGTCAAAATGTAGAATTTTAGCTTCTACTGTGACTTTTCTTCTCTTCCCCTCACCAACGTGGGGATGCTCCAGGCATCCCCCCAGCTTCAGAACTTTCAGTGTGAGAGCCAGGCTGCACTTTCTTTGCTACCAAAACTCTATGGAGCAAGAGGCTAAACTCTCCTAAGACATCACAACACTCTCCACACTGGGAATGGCAGGAGCCCCATCTGTTGCTTTCTGAGCCCATCAACATGCAGCCAAGCAGGAAGAAGTCAGTTTCTCCATCTTGACCCCAGTTTCTCCTAAACTCTCCAAGGATTTTTAAAATCCTAATATGCCTTAAAAGGTACCTGCAAGGAGGGAGATCCTGAGAGCTTTTTTACTCCTACAAACTTCTTCGCTTCAAGAAATCCTGTTCTCAGCATAGAGAGCCCAGAAATAAACCCACAGACCTATGGTCAATTAATCTTTGACAAAAGAGGCAACAGTATACAATGAAGAAAAGGCAGTCTCTTCAGCAACTTGTGCTGGGAAAACTGGCCAGCAGTGTTTAAATCAATGAAGTTAGAACACTCCCTCATACCATATGCAAAAAATAAATTCAAAATGGATCAAAGACTTAAGTATAAGACAAGACACGATAAACCTCCTAGAAGAAAACATGCAAAACATTCTCTAACATAAATCTTAGCAATGTTCTTCTAGGCTAGTCTACCCAGAAAATAGAAATAAAAGCAAAAATTAACAAATTAGACCAAATTACACTTACAAGCTTTTGCACAGCAAAGGAAACCATGTGTAAAACAAAATGACAACCTATGAAATGGGAGAAAATATTTGCAAATGGTAAGACTATCAAAGGTTTAATTTCAAGAATATATAAACATCTCATACAACTTAATAAAAAAAAAAACCCAAACAGCCCAATCCAAAAATGGACAGAAGACCTAAACAAGCATTTCTCCAATGAAGACATACAAATGGCAAACAGGCATGTGAAAAAATGCTCAATATTGCTAATTATCAGAGAAATGCAAATCAAAACTACAATGAGATATCACCTCACACCAGTCAGAATGGCCATCATTCAAAAGTCCACAAATGATAAATGTTGGAGAGGGTGTGGAGAAAAGGGAACCCTCCTTCACTGCTGGTGGGAATGCAGTTTGGTGGTGCAGCCATTATGGAAAACAGTATGGAGATTCCTCAAAAACTAAGAATAGACTTACCATATGATCCAGCAATCCCACTCCTGGGTATATATCTGGAGGGAACTCTAATTTGAAAAGATATATGCACCCCAATGTTCGTAGCAGCACTATATACAAGAGCTAAGACATGGAAGTAACCTAAATGTTCATCGACAGATAACTCGATAAAGAAGTTGTGGTATATTTATACAATAGAATACTACTCAGCCATAAAAGAGAATGAAATAATGTCATTTGCATCAACATGATTGGACCTAGAGATCATTATTCTAAGTGAAGTAAGCTAGAAAGAGAAAGAAAAATACCAAATGATATCACTCATATATGAAATCTAAAAAAAAAAAGTGTGTAGCACAAGTAACTAGATTCAATATCTTATAATAACATTTAATGGAAAATAGTATGAAAGTGAATATACGCATATACATGACTGCGACATTATGCTGCACACCAGAAATTGACACAATGTAACTGAGCATACTTCAATTAAAAAAAAGAAAAATATAAGACCTGAAAACATAAAAGGAAAATCAAAACCACAATGAGGTACCACCTCACATCTGTCAGAATGGCTCTCATCAAAAAGATAAGAAACAGCAAGTGTTGGCGAGGATGTGGAGAAAGTGGAACCCCTGTGTACTGCTGGTGGGAATGCAAATTGGTGCAGCCACTATGAAAAACTGTATGAAAGTTCTTCAAAAAACTAAAAACAGAACTACCATAGAACTCAGCAGTTCCACTTCTGAGTATTTATCTAGAAGAAAATGAAAACACTAATTTGAGAAGGTATATGCAGTCCTATGTTCTTCACCACACTATTTACAATATCCAAGACATGGAATCAGTGTAAATGTCTATCTCTAAATGAATGGATAAAGAATATGTACCATATATACATGATGCAACATTACTCAGCCATAAGAAAGAATAAAATCTTGCCATACATAACAACACAGATGAACCTATGCTAAGTGAAATAAGTCTGACAGAGAAAGACAAGTATTGTGTGATTTCACTTATATGTGGAATCTAAAAAGCAAAATGAATGAATAAACAAAACAGAACAGAAACAGATTCTCAGATACAGAGAACAAACAGGTGGTTGCCAGAGAGGATGGGGGTGGGACATAGGTAAAGGGGATTAAGAGGTACAAATTTCTGCTATAAAATAAGTCACAGAGATGTAATGTATACATAGGGAACATAGTCAGTTACACTGTAACAACTTTGTATGGTGATGAGTGATAAATGGACTTAATGTGGTGAACATTTCATAATGCATAAAAATACCAAATCATTAATGTTGTACACCTAAAACTGATACAATGAGTTTAAAATGTATGTTAAGTATAACTCAGTTAAAAAATAAATTAAATAAGGGAAGAGGGAGGAAATTTTTCATAAGAAAAAACCCTTTAAGGCCATGCATTTAAAAAGTTTATTTAGATACTTCAGGATTTTTATAAAGGTGATCCCATCTGTGGGGACCCTACAATAAAGTTTAATGTTGTAACCTCAAAATAACATAGTTGAAAATTTTATATTAAAATACTACTTATTGTGGTTCCATATAAATTTTATTATGATTTGTTCTAGTTCTGTGAAATATGTCCTGGGTCATTTGATAGGGAATGTATTAAATCTGCAGATTGTCTTGGGCAGTATGACCATTTTAACAATATTGATTCTTCCAATCCAGGAGCATGGGATGTCTTTCCATTTTTTTAAGTCTTCTTTAATTTCTTTAATCAATGGTTTATAGTTTTCCATGTATAAGTCTTTCACCTCCTTGGTTAGATTTATTCCTAGGTATTTTGTTACTCTGGGTGCTATTTTAAAGGGGATTGTTTCTTTACTTTCTTTTTCTGTTGATTCATCATTAGTGTAAAGAAATGCAACTGATTTTTGAACGTTAATCTTGTAACCTGCCACCTTGGTGAATTCTTCGATTATTTCTAGTAGTTTTTGTGTGGACCTTTTAGGGTTTTCTATATATAGTATCATATCATCTGCATATAGTGACACTTTTACCTCTTCTTTTCCAGTTTGGATCCCTTTTATTTCTCTCTTGCCTGATTGCTGTGGTAGCACTTCCAAGACTATGTTGAATAGGAGTGGTGATAGTGGGCAGCCTTGTCTTGTCCCAGATTTTAGTGGGAAGCTTTTGAGTTTTTCACCATTGAGTACTATGCTTGCTGTAGGTTTGTCATATATAGCTTTTATTATGTTGAGATATGTTCCCTCTACACCCACTTTGGTGAGAGTTTTTATCATAAATGGGTGTTGAATTTTATCAAAAGCTTTTTCTGCATCTATTGTGAGATTCATGTGATTTTTGTCCTTTCTCTTGTTGATGTGATGTATTACATTGACTGATTTGTGTATGTTGAACCATCCTTGTGTCCCCGGGATGAACCTCACTTGATCATGATGTATAATATTTTTTATATGCTATTGGATTCTATTTGCTAGTATTTTGGTAAGGATTTTTGCATCTATGTTCATCAGTGATATTGGTCTGTAATTCTCTTTTTTGGTGGTGTCTTTGCCTGGTTTTGGTATCAGGGTGATGGTGGCTTCATAGAATGAGTTTGGGAGTACTGCCTCTTTTTCAATCTTCTGGAAGAATTTGAGAAGGACTGGTATGAGTTCTTCTTTGTATGTTTGGTAGAATTCCCTGGTGAAGCCGTCCGGTCATGGACTTTTATTTGTAGGGAGGTTTTTTTATTGCTAATTCGATTTCATGTCTAGTGATTGGTTTGTTCAAGTGGTCAGTTTCTTTTTGATTCAGTCTTGGTGGACTGTATATTTCCAAAAACTTGTCCATCTCCTCTAGGTTATCCATTTTAGAATTGCCAAAGCATTACTTAAGAAAAAAAAAAGAGGCTGGAGGAATAACTCTCCCAGACTTCAGACAATACTACAGGGCTACAGTAATCAAGACAGCATGGTATTGATACAAAAACAGACATATGGACCAATGGAACAGAATAGAGAGCCCAGAAATTAACCCATAAACTTTGGTCAACTCATCTTCGACAAAGGAGGCAAGAATATACAATGGAATAAAGACAGTCTCTTCAGCCAGTGGTGTTGGAAAAACTGGACAGCAGCATGTAAAGCAATGAAGCTAGAACACTCCCTTACACCATACACAAAAATCAACTCAAAATGGATCAAAGACTTAAACATAAGACAAGATACAATAAACCTCCTAGAAGAAAATATAGGCAAAACATTATCTGACATACATCTCAAAAATGCTCTGCTAGGGCAGTATACCTAAGCAATAGAAATAAAAGCAGGGATAAACAAATGGGGCCTAATTAAACTTACAATCTTCTGCACAGCAAAGGAAACCCTAAGTTAAACAAAACGACAACCTACGGAATGGGAGAAAATTTTTGCAAGTGAAACCGACAAAGGCTTGATCTCCAGAATATATAAGCAGCTCATACGACTCAATAAGAAAAAAATAAACAACCCAATCCAAAAATGGGCAGAAGACCTAAACAAGCAATTCTCCAAGAAAGACATACGAATGATCAAAAAGCACATGAAAAAATGCTCAGTATCACTAATTATCAGAGAAATGCAAATCAAAACTACAATGAGGTATCGCCTCACACCAATCAGAATGGCCGTCATTCAAAAATCCACAAATGACAAATGATGGAGAGGCTGTGGAGAAAGGGGAACCCTCCTACACTGCTGGTGGGAATGCAGTTTGGTGCAGCCACTATGGAAAACAGTGTGGAGATTCCTCAAAAGACTAGGAATAGACTTACCATATGACCCAGGAATCCCACTCCTGGGCTTGTATCCAGAAGGAAATCTACTTCAGGATGACACCTGCACCCAAATGTTCATAGCAGCACTATTTACAATAGCCAAAACATGGAAACAGCCTAAATGTCCATCAACAGGTGATTGGATAAAGAAGTAGTGGTATATTTATACAATGGAATACTATTCAGCCATAAAAATTAACAACATAATGCCATTTGCAACAACATGGATGTTCCTGGAGAATGTCATTCTAAGTGAAGCAAGCAAGAAAGAAAAAGAAAAATACCATATGAGATCACTTATATGCGGAATCTAAAAAAAAAAAAACACATAAATACAAAACAGAAATAGACTCATAGACATAGAATACAAATTTGTGGTTGCCAGGGGGACAGGGGATGGGAAGGGATAGACTGGGATTTCAAAATGTAGAATAGATAAACAAGATTGTACTGTGTAGCACAGGGAATATATACAGGATCTTGTGGTGGCTCACAGCGAAAGAGAATGTGACAATGAACATATGTATGTTCATGTATAACTGAAAAATTGTGCTCTACACTGGAATTTGACACAACATTGTAAAGTGACTATAACTTAATAAAAAATGTTTAA
Source organism: Camelus dromedarius (assembly GCF_036321535.1). Taxonomy (NCBI): domain Eukaryota; kingdom Metazoa; phylum Chordata; class Mammalia; order Artiodactyla; family Camelidae; genus Camelus; species Camelus dromedarius. The sequence continues at coordinate 24,176,877 of NC_087437.1, read as the reverse complement.
AAAAATAAATAAAATAAAATACTACTTATTAAATAGATTCTTCTTTTTAAAAAGTAATGTAGTTTGATTAAAGTGTTTTTAAAAATAATTTATTGTTTTTTTTTTTTCTATGGAGGTACTGTGGATTGAACCCAGAACCTCATGCATGCTAGGCATGTGCTCTACCACTGAGCTATACTAGCCTCTGCCTTGATGAAAGTGTGGACTATAAAGTGTAGACAGAAAGGTTAGGTGGCTGCCATGTCAGAGAAGGTTTTGAATGTCAGATGGGGAGAGTGAATCAAAGTTTATAGGCAGACAGAAACTTCATGAAATTTTTGAGCAGAAAAGTGAGACTGTCATGCATATGTTTGTGGGGGAAATCAAAGTGAGGGAGAAAGCAAGGACAGATGGGAAAGAGAGAGACTAGTCAGGTAATTATTAAAAGATTTAGGGAAGAACCATGAGGGCTGACGTAGGCAGTGGCAGCCAGGAACAGAAATGACAGTTGTGGATTCCAGGGATAACAGAGGGTAGAAGGGAAGTCCGCTGTCTCTGCCAGATGATGTTTCAACCCAACTACCAAGGACAGTGATCACATGAATTGAAAAGTTCGCTTTATTTTCACTCAGCCCTGGGATCTTAGGGATCCTAGGGTGTGAAAATATGTTCAGAAGCAGAAAACCTAAGGATCCTTTCTTGGCATTGAACTAAGAATTCATATGGAAGGAAATATTACCCCTAGACTGAAATTTCCAGTGATATCAGAAGCTCGGAATAATTTGTGCGACCCATGCCTGTCACCATCTCGTTCAAACAACGGTCTGGCACATATGGGAAGCCAGTCATCCTCACTGCCTCGATTCCACGAGGGAATGATAAAAGGAAAAAATATTCTTAACATGAAACATTTCATGCTTGCAAGAGGAAGATGAGGAATTCTTTGATGAGAATAAGACCTTCAAAAATCTCCCTCCAATTAGAGCAGGAGGCTTGCATAGTAGAAAACAAAACACAACCAACAAACAAATAAATAAACAAAGGTGATCAAAACATGCTCAGAATAGAGGAGCAGCGAACAAAGACAGAAAGGGTTATGTTGGGGACACAGACACATAATTGGATTCCTCTGCCAACTCTGGTAATTAAAATGGAGACACTCAGTACCTTAGTTGCTCTGCAATCCCAAATTACGTTTGCGATAACAACCCTTGAGTCTTGGTTTTACTGCTGTATTATTTGAACATACAATTCGTATCTCTTCATTTTCAGAACACACAAATAGAGGTTTCTGCAGGGCTGTGACGATTCAGAGGAGAAAGCCTGACTTGTACTCTCCAATCACACTTCCCTCACTGCCATGGATATTCTGTCCAAATTTAAACTGAAAACAAATGAAAAAAAGAGGAAGTAGGAAGATTTGCAATGATTTAAAGCTTTGCTTCCCCATTTCAGAGAAAAAAAGAGTTGCTGCTCTGTAGCTTTGCATAGTCACTTCTCTGTTTTGTGTGTGTGTGTGTGTGTGTGTGTGTATGTGTGTGTGTGTAGAGCGAGATCTCACCAGTGCTTTAAAACAAAAAAAAGAATGATGTAGATATAAAATGCACTGTTTAATCAAGCTGCCTGGAGAGGGCTGGGTTATCTGTGAGGGACTGTTATCTTCAATAACGCTGCCCTGCTCCACATTCCTCAAACCCTCTGTGTCTCAGATCCGAGCTGTATCCACCTCCTGAGCAGCTGCGGGAACTTAGGTCCTCGCCAATATGTGGCCTTACCTGGCTGATGCCCACAGGCCACCACAGCTGGCTGGCCATGCCAACCTGCCCCAGGCAGGAGACTGCGCACACAAAGAGCCTCTCTGCTGCTGAAAGGCTCTTCTGACTACACAGATGCTAATTTCAGCCAAATTCTGAATGACAAGAGCTCCTCCAGGCCCTGGTGGAGGTGCTTGTCAGGCACCAGATACGGGTATAACAAAGGGAACAGAAAGTACGTGCCAGTAATTAACACTATGTCTTGCCCCCTAAGATGCTCCTGGTCCCTTGATATCTTAGTGAACAGATCCACCAACTCTTCTGAGAGGTAATGATGAAGTTAATATAAACCCTGAGCTTTATACTTGATTTCTCCTATTAAAAGGGAAGATGGTAAATAAAAACAGAAAGTAAGTCGGTGATGCCCAAGAAAAATCTCTGAGAGCTGGTATGCTACAGAGGAAAGAGAGTCAGGAACCTGATTTTTTCCTGACTGAAAGGGTTGTTTCTAGCACATCTGCTCACGGTGATGGGTATTACAAATAGCCTAGAGTAAAAGGAAGTCTGAAGGGGCTTGAACAGACTAAGTAGGAAGATGTTGCAATACTTTATTTCTGTTTTATCCCTGGACTAATACCTTTTACAAAACAAACCCTGTCCACAGCAGCTCAGGACTAAGTCAGCCTAGCATGGTGTGAAATAGAGCCTCTGAGCTCACCTGCCTGACTAACCATCAAAGATGAGGTGAGCAGAAAACCAGAGGTGAATCAGGGATTATTCTTACCGCAGTGTAGACACCTGTTTGTCTTTGCAGGGTCCAGGCTACCGTGAGAGAACAACTGGAAACTCACGTTATACAAAATGAGTTAAATTATACTTCAGCCACATTTTGCCATTAATATAATAGGCATACCTAAGGTAAATATCTAGTCTAGGCATGTGGAAAATCCTGTAATTTATGCTTTTAATCATTCATTTATTCCACAGGTATTTATTGCACACTCTGCTGCTGCATTAGTCGCTGCTGGGTGATATACATGATGATCACTGTCTTCAGAGAGTTTATAGACCGGATGACCAAGTTGGTTGGATAATGCTTGGGAAAGGTGGGAGGCGATGAGCAGAGGTGTTGGGCTAATAAAACATTAGAACTATTGACTGGAGAGAGCAAAGATGGATTTCTTTTTTCAAGGCAAAAAGATGAATCCTTCCAAATTCCTCCACCCACCCACCCACCCATCATCCCCTATATTATATTGTTGAAATTTTTAAAGGACTACATGAGATTATAATGGTGATGGAGCGAGCAATCACAGTTCAGTCCCACGAGTGCTGACCCTGGGTGCAATATGAGCTGGCCCCGAAGAATCAAAATAGCCACCAGAAATCTGATGATTCTATTGTTTCTAAAAGAACATTATATTTTATCTTTATGATTTAATTTGCTTAAGAAATTCTGATTTGTGACTTACTGAATGATCTTCATTATTTCTAGGGGAACATGCTATCTCCTGATCCTTGATGGCCAAATATTTTTAATTCATGTACAGAAACAATAAAACACGACACGCTTGAACATGAGAATGAAGGTAAAGCATTAAAAGAGAAAACAACTGGTGAAGTGTCAAAACTCCTCCAATGGGAGGCAACCTTTGGATTAGATGATCTTTATTTTATATAAAAAAGATACCATTTCTTTACTACCTATCAGAAAAATTTATATGTATGTATTTTTTTTTCTTACAGAAAAATCACACTAACCTTTTTTTAAAAACTATTTCTGTCAGTGGGAAAATCTCCTTAGTGAAAACAAAAATACTCTTTCCTGTGAACGCCAGCCTTGTTCCGACGGCTACTGGAGTCTGAGTATTTGAATTCAAACAGTAGAATTGTAGGGTCTGAGAGTTTCAGGGGAAAGAGGCCCAAGTTTGGGTGTACTTGTGCTCAGCAGGACTGCTGCTTCACAGCAGATGCCCCAGAGGGACAAGGAACAGATGGAGCTGTGGCGAGGAGCCGGCCTCTGCTCTGGGATGCCGTTCCACTGGCTGGGGCTCAGCGCTGGTGAATCTGGGAGCCGCACAGCATTATGGCTGGTGCAGTGGTTCAGTTGTTATTAGCGAGTATCATTGTGCCCTGATTGCAAGCGCTCAAGTGTTCAGAGGGGAATCAGGGAACCAAATGGAGGAAAACAATACACACGAGCCTAATATCTTTAAGTGGGTAAATTATTTTTTTCCTTGAGAAAGCAGAAAATGTTACTGGCTAAGTCTGCCAAGACATTTTATCATAGAGGTAAATAAAGAAACAAAAGATTGTTCCAGTACTTTTGTGTGCAATTAAAACACATCATTCAGTACCCTGAATGAGTCTAAGAGCACTAACATAAATTTATGGATGGAACATAAAAGGTACAATTTGGCTTGATTTTTATCTTTATGAAAAATACGTTGTAACTAGAGATTTCTCTTTGTGCAGTAATATTTTATATACTGCTTCTATACTATATCAGTATTAGAGTAAACATTTTAAAAAATGTTCTTAGAGTAGAAATCTTCCATCTTTTCCCTCTTACAACTCATTTTACTGGACTATTTCGCCATTGAGACTAAATTTTGTTAGAGTTTCATTTAATCTAAGTGATAAAAATGGCTGTTGATTTATCAAATTAGATTAGGGAGAAAAAAGGGGAGTCTGTGAAATAAGGGGTTGTTAGAAACAGCAGAACTGAGCAGGCTGGACAGTGCTGACTCAGTCTCCCTGACTGTCTCCTCTGGCTCAAGGGGATGCTTTTGCCTAGGGTGTCTAGAAGAGTCCAACCTATTTTCACCTCTGGGTTAATTCAGGACAAGCTGAAGGAGAACTTGCCCCACAACTGTGCCTTCACCCAGCTATTCCTCTGGTAAGATGGCAGGAGGCAATAAGTGAAGTCACTTCCCTGATGTCACAAAGGAGTAGGTAGGTGTGATTGCCAAAATAATTTCCTATGGATCCTGCCCTCAACCCTCCCACAAATGACAAATAGATGGATAGAAGGAAATACGTCGTATCTCTAAAGGGAGGTGGCCTGATGGAGTAGAATAACCGGAGGATTTGTTGTCAGAACACTTGTGCAAGCAATGCCATTTACCAGCTGTGAAGAGCAAGGCATTTAACCCTCCCGAATGTCATGATCCAAATATCTGAAACAATGCCTCTACCCCCTATTTTAAGTGATTTGACAGTGATTGAACGGAAAATGGTTTCACAAGCATATTTTCAACCCCAAAGCATTAAATTTGCTATTAGCATTTCCTTGTACACAGTAGGTTCTCTCTCTCTCTCTCTCTCTCTCTATATATATATATGTTGAATAAAGGAGTCAGTGCACCATGAAAGCCCTTATAGCTCAGGCAAGATGAGATGGATCCAAAAAAAATACTACTGCAATTTTATAGTTTTATAGTATATGGTCTTACATTTCAGTCTATAATCCATTTTAAGTTTATTGTTGTATATGGTGTTAGAGAATGTTCTAATTTCATTCCTTTGCATGTAGCTGTCCAGTTTTCCCAGCACCACTTACTAAAGAGATTGTCTTTTCTCCACTGTATATTCTTGCCTCCTTTGTCATAGATTAACTGACTGTAAGTGTCTGGGTTGATTTCTGGCTCTCTATCCTGCCCCATTGACCTGTATGTCTGTTTCTGTGCCAGCAGCATACTGTTTTGATTACAGGAGCTCTGTGGTATTGTCTGAAGTCAGGGAGTGTGATACCTTTCTCAAGACTGCTTTGGCTATTTGGAGTCTTTTGTGTTTCCATACAAATTTTAAAAACAATTTGTTCTAGTTTTGTGAAAAATCTAGTTTTGGCATTTTGATGGGGATTGTATTGAATCTGTAGGTTGCCGTGGGTTATGCCCTTTATTTATTTATTTATTTATTTATTTATTTATTTAGGATCTGTCTCCTAAAGTAAGAAAAATAAAAGGGAAAATAAACAAATGGGACCAAATTAAAAGCTCTTGCACAGCAAAAGAAACCATCAACAAAATGAAAAGACAACCTACTAAATGGGAGAAAATATTTGCAAATGATATGACCGATAATGGATTAATATCCAACATATATAAACAGCTCATATAACTCAACATCAAAAAAAATAAATGACCTGATTTTAAATATGGGTGGAAGAACTGAATAGACATCTTTCCAAAGAGGAAATGCAGACGGCCAACAGGCACATGAAAGACGCTCAACATTGCTAATCATCAGGGAAATGCAAATCAAAACCACAATGAGATTTTGCCTCATACCTGTTAGAATGGCTATCCTCAAAAAGAACACAAATAACAAATGTTGGTGAGGATGTGGAGAAAGGGAACCCTTGTACATTGTTGGTAGGAATGTAAATTGGTGCAGCCACTGTGGAAAAGATTATGGAGGTTTCTCAAAAGAACTAAAAATAAAACTACCATATGACCCAGCAATTCCACTCCTGGGTATATATTTGAGAAAAACAAAACACTAATTAAAAAAGATACATGCACCCCAGTGTTCATAATAGCATTATTTACAATTGCTCAGATACAGATCAACCTAAGTGTCCATCAACAGATGAATGACAGATAAGATGTGATGTGTGTGTGTGTGTGTGCGTCTGTGTGTCTATGTTTGTTCAATATGATTTTAGAGTGATGGCTTTTACCAAATTGAATAAATATTATTTGATTATGACAAATAATATAATGAATCCAACTACAAAATAAGAAAACTGATTGAATCACTGTATAACACAAGTTAAATCATAATGAAATAATTTGAGTTTAATTTGAATGCAATAACCCATTACATCTTCACATTTTTTTCTTTGTTTTTAATATAGTAAGCTAATTACCTTTTCAAAACCTTCATATAATAACATTTATAAGGGCCAGAAGCGTATTCTGATCTATGAACTCCAAAAACACTTATGATAGAAATATATATTTAGGATAAATTTAATACACTGTGGATGAGGATTTATTTTAATGTGTTTCACTGTGATGTTAAAGAGTGTAGTGTTTACTCTTTTTATTTTCAGATTTCCTAGTCACCATTCTTTATTTTAATAATTTTTTTTTTTTATTTTATGTTCTTCCTTTTTTTCTGTTTAATTTTTATTCTCTGGTGATTTGAAAAGCAAATAGCCTGTTTTAATTCTCCTAGACTTTTCATTTCCTATTTTAAAACACAGATCACTCTCCAATCGTACTTAAGTTACAGTAGTGGTTGCTTTCTCCTCTTCATAAGACGAGGAAATTTTATTATTTTTCATTGCTGCCTTTCTAACTTTTGAATTTTGATTCTTATTAACCTGTATGTTGATCCAGATTATTTTTTTCAACTGATAACTTTTGCCCAGAACTAATTTACCTTTATCTTAAAGTTGTATTAGAATTCCCATTATAGAAATTTGGGACTAACAGATACACACTGCTACATAGAAAATAGATAAACAACAAGGACCTACTGTATAGCACAGGGAACTATACTCAATTTCTTTTAATAAACTGTGATAAAAAAGAATCTGAAAAAATATGTATATATACATATATAAATACATATATACATATATAATATACATATATATAACTGAATTGCTTTGCTGTACTCCTGAAACTAACATTGTAAATCAACTACACGTCAATAAAAAATAAAATTAAAAAAAGAAGTCCCATCATAAACCTGAACTTCTTTAGTCTTTTGACTTTTCTAACAAACAAAACATAAAGATGGTAACAGATCATGCATAAATAGACTAGCAAGTATTTTCTATTTTTTCATGGTACTCCTTGGTGAAAATATTGACCACTTATTTCAAATCATTTGTCTTTGTCTTTATTATGCTTTTCATTATCTTGTTCCAGATTTGATGAAACCATTGGTACTGTTCATAGAGGTCTTTGGGATTTATTTGTGGAACTTTTTAGTAAAACACACAGAAAAGACACCAAAGGGAGTAAATAACCTTTGACAGTTCTGCTCTCAGCAAAAATTTAAATCACAGACTACCTTTTTTCAAGAATATACTTTTTATCACAGAAAAGATCAATTTCAGGAAAGTTGGTCAGGCAATTTTTGTCCTAAACAACTCCAGTAATTAAAATAAATCAAAATCTGTAGATGGAGTATGATCACCCTGTCAATCAACAAGGCTGACTAAAATAAAATATGAACTTGAGGCCATTTGGTGCAGTTTTGGTTCCATGAACCCTGGTCATGTCACTAATGTTGCCATAATACTTCCTGAGTTGAACACAGATTTACATTATACCAATCTCACTTAAGAAAAGATCAATCACATTCTTTTTAGCTTTTCCCCCCAACTTTAATAAGGTCCTTCTTCTTACTGACCAATACAGTACTGCCCTGACAGCCCCAAACACCTGAGGATTCTTGTTATATTTATTTCAGAGAATGTATTTTCCTCTACAAGAATAATTTTTAACACTTGACTTTTATTTTGGAATTATATTTGCTTTGGGATTATATCTTTTGTAGTCCAATCTTCCTAGTCTTTATTTTGGTTTATCTCTGGTTCAATTGCAATGTGCTTTCCATTAACTTTTTTTCATTGAGTATCATAGTGACATACTTTCTGAGCTCCTATATATGTAAAGGTTGTCTTTCAATTGATTTCTCATGTGACTGAAAACTTAGATGTACTGAATTTGGGGGCATGCCATTTTCTTCACCAAGAGTTGTGTAGACATTGCTAAATCTTCTAGAGTTCTGGTTATAGAGTAAACATTTGAGGCAGATTTGATCTGTGATTCCTATTAAGGTAAATTTTTATTTCATTCGGGTGCCTATAGGACATTTTTCCCAATACATTAAGTTCAAAAACTTAACCAAGGTAAACCCAACTTTTCTCTAGCATTGGAAAAAGTTAGGTTAACTCAAGATCATTGTGTGCTGTGCTGTTTATTTACGTCATTAATCTAGCACACTGAAATATAACCGCTCACTTACCGGTCTCCCTGCCTCACTAGGCTTTATCTCCTTAGCCACACTGACAGCGTCATTTTTGTGCTGTATCTATGCTGCATGGTACTTGGTATGATATAGCTCTCCATAAATATTTGTTGAGGGCATGAGTGAGCAAGCCCATGAAATCCTCCTTCAAACTCCAGAAGAAAAAAAAAATTCCTTTAAATGACATTCAGTTAAATGATAGACATAAGTAGGAGTATTATGAGTTTACATAATTTTTTGATAAACAAGTTCCTACTATATAACACAGGGAACTACACTTATTATGTTGTAATAACCTATAATGAAAAAGAATATTTAAAAAAAGAATATAAAAGTTATATATATATGTGTGTATATATACATATGTATAAAAAACTGAATCACCTTGCTATACACCAGAAACTAACACTGTAAGTCAAACATCAATAAAAAAAACTACATTTTTTAACTTTGAGAACAACTAAAATACTGTGACAAATATTAAAATCTTGTTCCAAATAATCCATTGAATATCAACTGTTATAACTGAATTCCATTTGCCATATCTTTGTGGCATCTATTGACTCTTTCATAGCTGTTTATTTCATCATGTGGTGGGTGATTTTTGATGGTATGATTATCTCCAGTGGGCATTGTTTTTCCAAGGAGTACTCATTTTTTCAGATGTAAGCATACCCATAATTTTTGAGTTTACCTCTGAGAGGAGTAAAATTTACTTTCAAAACATTGGGAATAAAAATTCTAATCTCCTAGCTGTATGTGGGTATGCTTGTGTTCCAATTTCTCCTGGGTCACTCTTTCCCCCTAGACCTATGGGCAGTTGAACAGTTCCATACCACATTCCAGGGGAATAAGCAGAGTATGCCTCATGGTCTTGCATTTATATGGAAGCTGCATGCCTTTCAAGACATGAGGGGCTTCTTCTTGCAAAGTTACTTGGGTAACAAAACCCATGAACTAATCCCATAAATTTTAAATTTATGTTAGAAAACCTTAGACCCACCCTGACTTCAACCCTGCACTGACTTTGTGCTCTTGATTGAGTAACAGCATGTGGCAACATTCTTTCTATCTTTTTTTTTTTTGAGCTCAATTGTATACTATTTAATAGCTTTCATTTATGCAACATTTTTATATATTTTGAGTAAAAGTTCACAATTCCATATTGACTCAATAAGTACTCATCTTTGTACTTGGAAGTACCTTCTCAAGTCTATGGGCCATGCTTGCTCCTCTGGTCTGCTGAACTAATTATTTAATAAGTGAATAAAGCAATTGTCAATGTCCTAAGTCCTGATGACATTGGAAGGGTGGGGAATAAGCACCAAAATGGCCTCTCTTACATGGTCAGGGAAAAAATAATGGGAAGGAATTATGAAAAGTACAAGAGTATAAAAAAGCAGACAACAGAGCACCAAGGAGTAACTTCTGTGATCTGCAAAATTTGCCTGAGACCTGACTTCTATAGGGAAGTAAAACCAAAGTCACCATGATGATCCTTGGAGCCTCATTTTGCTATGTTGAAACTTTACTGATTTTGTTATATTAAATTTCTGTAACTCTTCATGAAATACACACTATAAAAATTCTGCCAGAAATGAAGGAAAATGTCTTTGAAAATAAATAGTGAAAAATGCCACTGAATGCAAATTTCTGGTAGCAAATTCCCTCCATGACACCCCCGGCTTGACAAATTTGGATTGTAGCGCAGATGTATAATTTTTTTGGCCATAATGCCAGTTTTCTCCCAAACAGAAACTATGTGTTTACCGCTTTCCAGATGTACAACTCCCTCTGGTTAATTCTTACAAAAATGGCTTTCATTGTTCAAAAAAAAAAACAAAAAACAAAAAACAAAAACCCAATTTGAGCAAGTTTCTTTGTGTCTTTATTGTTTCATTTGATAAAAGGCAGTTTATCTACCCAGCACATACATTGCCTTCTCAGAGTACCCTGTGGCAGCCTAGCATTTTTTTCCCTTTTTTTTAATCTGCATTTGCTAAATTTAGTATGAATGGTAGGATAATCCTTGCTAGGAAAGTGGATTATAAAGATAAAAGAAAGAAGCATTAAGTTCTTTCCCCAACCAGTTCCAAATGTGCCTTTATGCCTATAATATCCCATAAACACCAGGGCAATGGCGCCAGCTGCTCTTGCCTCTCGGAGGGCATGATATTTCCTCTCATTCTGGCACCAGCCACCACCCCAAAGGAAAGAAACTCTCACAAGCCAGAAGTAGACAGGCGGTGCTTTCGCCAGAGCTACAGCTGAACACTAGGACCTGATAGCTCTCTGCTGACAGTGAATTCCTATAAAACTAAAAAAGTAAAATATAAAAAGACACTACATCTAGACATAAAAACAGGCTTTTGGATATTTTTTCCATTACATTCTTCTGACATCCACGACTCTTGCCAACCATGCATTAAATGAGAGTGAGGCGAAGAAAAAAAGAGATTTAACCCCCCCGAATGGACTGATTAATAGACGGCTTACTCACTTTCATGAGCGTGGCCCTTTTCATGTTATTGAATTTTTGTACAGCTAAAAACAATGTACTGGCTTATGTCAGAGCCAGAAACATCATTCAATGACCATAAAATACGAGGTGCACATCCTGCTTTATTTAGTGGTTTTGTTTCACTCTAGCAAATGGTGAGATTGGACATTTTCTTAATCTTAAAACACACACGAAGCAAAGACACTCCCAAGAAAGACTGAGAAGTACTGTCCTGAGCATTATTATCCCAACACTCTTAAACACTGGCCACAAATTACTATGTTACCGTCGGATACTGACAAAACAAACAAACAAACACAGGAGAACATCATCCCAAGCTCAATGAGCTACTGGGTGATGGCAGCCCAAAGGGGTGTCCATGCATAACAGCAATACTTTATCCTTTCACACATATTCCATTCAAATCTTTGCTAAATCCCCACCACACCGCCCGCCTTGTTCTGTGCTAGAAAGACTGAGCGTGACTATGTGCCTAAAAAGGGTAGAAAACTCTCAAACATTGAATCCTCATCCAATACAACTGACCTACCGATCTCTTTTTTTTTTTTTTTTGACACCTATTGCCTCTCTAAAGCAGACCGAAGAAACTACAGAAAAAAATTTTCAGAAGAAAAACTTAAATTCAAATCTTAGCCCTGACATTTATGAGATTTGATGCTTATCATTTAATTTCTTTAGACATTTGTTTCTTCATGACAATACCCCCTGTCATTTCTTCCTCAACGTTTTCTGTCACAGTAGGGTGAGATTAAAGTATGTGAAAACTTTTTGGAGATTGTTTTACAGAAGTGAGATTTCCCTACTTTTGGAAGGTTTATATTTGGCCTATACAGTTGACATTTAGGATTCCCTATGTGCCAGATGCTATTTTAAGTAATTTGAATATTAAACTCATTTAATCCTCACAACATCCATGAAGTAGAGATGATTATATCCCCATCCGACAGATCAATAAACTGAGACAATGAGAGACTAAGTAACTCATCCATATTGTTAATCCTTACACTAATCCAAAATTTTATGCCACCGATTGAATTGGTACCATACTTAAACTATGGGAACAGTACACTGGTGTCTAAATTGGCTTAGCTATAACATTTTTGAGATATAAGCCCTCAAAACATAGTGCAAGCCCATCTTAAGATAAATTTAGAACAGAGACATCAAAGTGTCTGCACTGTCCACACGGGAACCATGGAGTCTAACCATGGAGCGACAAAGGTTAATGATAGTGACCTGCTCCTGAATGGCCCATAACTACTTATGATTGGACCCTTCAGTCATTGTCACTGCTTTAGTATTACTATCATAGTCCTTACATGCAACAAGGGGAAGAAAGGGTGCAAAGAAGAATTTGGGAAAAACCATCCTCAGGTAAGATAAAACTGTTACTACAAAAACTGTCTGAGCGGGGGAAGGCTGGAAAGAGGAGGAAATAAGTGTTATTAAGTTGCTCATATGTGCTGGAAAAAGGGCTTAAAAATGCATTAGAGTCATTCTACTCATTATGTACTATTTGACTAGAATACTGAGTCCTTAGGAGCCAACCATAAATAGTAATGGCACCAACAGCACTTTTATGGGAAAGGTAGAAATTTGGATGCATTCATGGGGTGTAACCCAGGGTATCTGTTCCTCCCTTCATCTATTTTCTTTTATTCTGACAATTTTCTTAGAGGCTCTACTGTTGCTTTCCACTTAATAATTACCTTATTAGAAAACACTGGTTTTCAGCATTTATGTCAATTTCCAATGGAATGAATTTTGGGTTTTTTTTTTTTTTAATTTTGGGGGGGGCAGAGATATATTTGTTATCTAGTGCTGAATAACAAGTTGCAACAAAGCTTAATGGCTTAAAAAATAACTTTTATTATCTCAGAGTTTCAATGGGTCAGGAATCTAGACACATTCAGCTGGGTACCTGTGGCTCTGGGCTTCTCACAAGATGGTAATCAAGGTGTTAGCTAGGGCTTCAGTCATTTCAAGGCTCAGCTGGGGAAATGATTGGCTTCCAAGTTCACTCCCATGGTTGCTGGCATGATTTACTTACTTGTGGGCTGTGAGCCTTAGTTTCTCGCTGGCTACCGGCTACAGGCTGCCTTCAGTTTTGTGACACATGACCTCTTCATTTTGCGGCCAAAGAGGACAACCCGTTTTCTGGGAAGCAGCTTGGACATGGGGTCTCCTAGATTTAGGCCTCTACTCATGAGATATAGGGACAATGTAGTTGAAGGTATTGGTAAAATAAAAGGTTAAGGTTAACGGTTGCAGACAATGGCTGAACTCAAGTGTAAAGAAGGCCTCTGGAAACAAGAAGATCCAAAAACTGAGAGTCCACCTGTTTGGTAAATCCTTTCAGAGAATGTTGAAGTCATTATAATTGTTGGCAGTGGTTGGAGTGCATAGAAAGATTGTGAGAATCAGAGGAAGGGGTCAGAAATTTAAGACATGGTAACTTAATGCTTCAGGGGAAGCAAAGAGACTCTCTGATCTCACTGGGGTCCTACAACATACTAAGTGTGAAAGATTAAGCTGCCTCTGCTTGGTGGATTGCAAAAGAACTGGTGACCTCTAGGGAGGGCCTGGGTTATTTCAGTCAAGGAGGTGGAAGGCTATATCCATTGACTCTATTTTGGAGGTAGAGGAGTTTATCATTAAATTATTAACTCCAGAATTTCCCAAATAAAGGTCCAACTTGATTAAAAAAAAGTTATAGCAAAACTCCCTCCTTCCACGCTTTGCTCCCCCAGTAAATATGTGTGTATATGTCATATGCCCCGGTAAAATCTCCCATATACTCCTTTACTTCAAGCTTTGTTTCCTGGGGAATCCAAGCTACAATAAAGGGAAAGGGAAACCTACAACATTTTTATCCAAAAGGCAGATATATGTGTTTATGCACACTCTACCTATTTATACATATGTGTGTGTGTACAATGTATCAGTAAATGCTAACAAATTCTTACCAAACTAAACTGAGTTAAGAGATGAATTATCCTGTTTCTAGTAATCACCACCACCACCACCACCACCACCACCACCCTCATCAGTTACTCCTTCTGAGACTCATGGGAAGTTAACAGGCCATATAGTTTTCTCCTGAGATGCCTGCAGGAGGAGCCAAGGCCAGATTAAAGATGGAAATGAGAACATTCATCTTCACACAATTGACATTGATTCATTAAGGTGATGAAATGCTTCTTTCCCTTTAAATTTGCATATTCTGTTCAGAAGTTCCCAAGGTTACTAGAAGTCTTTCTCAACATAAATTGGAAACTGATTTTTTTGGGGGGGGTAGGGGAGATAATTAGGTTTATTTATTCTTTTTAGTGGAGGGACCGGGGATTGAACCAAGGACCTCATGCATGCTAAGCATGCACTCTACCACTGAGCTATACCCTATCCCCCTCCCCCTGGAACTGATTTTTTTTTAACAATGAGAAAATAAAAATGTTATAACAATAAGTGGATGATTTATAATTAGAGAAAAATATAGTTCAGAGTGTATATTGGTTTCCTAGGGATGTTATGAAAATTTTTTCACAAACTGAGTTGCTTATAACAACACAAATGTACTCACTCACAGTTCTGGAAGCCAAGAGTCTAAAATCAAGGTGTTGTCAGGGCCATGCTCTTTCTGAAGGTTCTAGAGAAGAATTCTTCCTTGCGTCTTCCTAGCTCCTGGTGGCCGCTGACAATCATTGGCATTTTTTGCATTGTATCTGCATCACTCCAGTATCCACCTCTGCCTTCACGTGGCTCCCTTCCCTCTGTGTGTGTGCGCCTCTGTGTCTCCAAATCTCCTCTCCTTATTTATTAAGAGTCTAGTCATCAGATTTAGGGTCCAGTTTAATCCAGTATGAGCTTATCGTCACTTAATTACGTCTTCAAGACCCTATTCCCAAGTACACTCATAGGTACCAGGGGTTAGGACTTCAGCATAGCCTTTTTATGGAATGTAATTCAACCCACCACAGACCATTATCAAATAATTCTTGGGATTTCAACATCAATTTTCACAAACCAAAGCATCTACTAAAAAAAGGGTTGTGGTAAGAAATCTTGGACATCTTTTACTCAGGGAAATGGCCAAATCTCATAAGCTTGGAGTAATCACTTTTAAAAAGTTATTTTCTCAACCTTAGTTCAGCTAGTTCTTTTTCATGAAGTTCCCCAGCTTTTAAGTGTGATATAACTCCCTTTTCACAAAGTGCTGTAAATTAACGACTGCCTGCATACTGACGGTTTTAGGTTAGAATTCTCCTTAGCCCTGACGATGTTTTTGCTTTGCATTGCCATTCAGACTTCTAGGGTGGAAAACACGGTAGGGGGCTGAGCAACTAAGGAAAAGAGGAAAGGGGCAATACATCAGAGCTGTTTTCCCACTTCAGAGGATGTGATGCTGAGCTTTCCCACCAGCTCCAGGTCCTCCGGGGTGGCATGCTTAGCATCCAAACAACGTGCAAATGCACACTGTGAAACAATACGCCACCACCTCCTCACCGTAAACATCACTGAGAAGAAAGAATAGGGAGTGTTTTCCACGTTGGCAAATGACTTTAGTACAAAGGTTGTATGAAAGCAAAGGCATTTTTTCTCCTGGCCTTCATCACTGCATATGTGTGCTGTCACGTAGACTGGTTCTCAGGTCTAAAGGATAGACCCTCTGACTATTACTGCTAAATACAGACAGTACAAAAGGCGAGGTGCAATTAAAATCTTTTTACGTGGCCAATTTAAATACATATTAATTTATTGTTAAAAAAAGAAGCTACCATTTTTTATTATGTTTAAAATAATTTGCTAGCAGCAATTCCTGAGGAAATACGAATGTGAGCTTAGTTCACTTATTCTACAAAAAAAATAAAATAAATCCCCAATTTTGGATGCCTTCATCCTTAATCTTTGTCCTCTTTAATGATAACTTTTTCCTGCTTTATTTATTAATGATTTATTGCTATTTTTCAAATTTTGACAAGACTAATTTCAATGTCACAAGGCTATCCTTAGAACTTAATACGTGAATATGCAATGCAACTCCTGTTGAGTTTTTCTTCACCATATTTTCATCTCTATAGTCTTTCTCCAGACCCCAGTTAAGTCACAGATGGATCAAATGCAGTCATCTTCTCACAGGTGTCCTTGACCCCACTTCTCCCACCGCAGTCCATTTTGTCAGCCAGCACTGTCACAAACTATACAATTAAGTCATACTGAACTTTCTCTATGCCATTTCTCAACCGACTCTCTTCTTCCAATACACAAAACTCAATCTCCCATTGGCTTTAAAACCTCCCACAGTACTGAGGCACTCCCCGTAATGAACTAAGTAATTTTGATGCATGTATGTTTATCTGCAAGCACACTTCTTTGTTCCTCAACAGTACCAGGAACAATTCTCAAACAATTTCTGAACCTAAAATTAAAAGCCCTTTCAAGATCATTCCTCTGCATACAATTTTGTCTGTACTCTCTTGGCTTCAGTTTCTTCATGTGTAAAATGAATGACTGGAATAATTATTCTAATCCATGAGTTTTTGTCTTTCGTGGTCTTTTAAACTTGACACAAGCTCCATTTGCTAAACGCTATTTTAAGTTAATCTTCTGAAAACTCAGTAAGAAATTCTATTCTGTATAAAGAATATACTGCTTCACCTCCTAATTTAAAATCTGCCTCAAATCTTTTAAGTATAAAAGAACATAAAATACATGTAATAAACAAAAATAGACTTTTCCAAAAACAGATGATTTGAGGACCTTTGCTTAAGTTCTGTGAGCTCAGTTGCTGTTGGCATGTTGCTAAGGGTAAACAATTCAATTTAAATTTCAAGTTAAAACAAGTCAATGATTTTTGATGAGTGATGGACTATTTTATTTTTAAAGAGTCAAGAGGAAAATAGTCACCGGATTAGACAGAATTTTGATAGGAGCGTTGGTGGTATACTATAACGCGTAAAAGAAGAAACCTACACAATTAGTTTTCCTTTTCCTTTTTTGGCTATGTGATAAAGACAAAACAGATGACTTAAGCCCAGAGGAGACAAGGGGAAAGGTCCTGAATCTTTTGGCCGATGAGGAGCTGTACAGCACTGAAAATACAGTAAATAAATTCAAATACAATAAAGCCTATCCATTATCAGCATAATAGTTTAATAAATACTTTTTCAACAGTTGAACTGAATATGGTATTTTTACTTCAAGATAATCTGAAACTAGAAAGCCAGTCCAAAGATAGTTTAGTGTGAATATAGGATTAAGGGTAATAAACATCAAGTTCATATCTGGGAATATGAGTTAGATCTCATTAAAGCTAATAGAAAAAGAAGTGTGAAAAAATACTCGATTCCAGATATTTACTAGAGAGAGATCTTGCTATATGAGAATGATCTACTTAGATTGTAACATTGCTTAGGCTCCATTATTTAACTAAAATATTAACTTTTAAATAATAAAGAGTGGGTGATCTATTAATTTGCATCTCCGCTACATCTCTAACTAGCCCTCAAGTTTTACTCTTCAGATAGTGTGTTGGTGACCAAGATAGTAAACTTCAATTCATTCCTTCAATAAATCATATTGATTCTGATGTTGGAATTGAATTTTGAAAGATAAAGAAGTAAACGAAATACAGTTGATCTTTGAATAACATGAATTTGAACTGTGAAGGTCCACTAATGTAGCTGAGTAGGACCTGTTGGGGCCTTGCCAGGACAGATCCCCTACCCCATGTCCTCTACCTATCTTTTGATCGTAGAAAAGCTTTAGTTTCTCAGGCCTCCCCTGAGTCAAAAGGCTGGCTCAAGAGTTAATGATTGGAAGAATGTGAACATAGAGTAACAAAATATAGCAGTTGGGCCAGAAGAATGGGTAACATTTTAAACAACAGATCAGTCACATAGTAGAGTCACAGAATCTTTGGTCCCTCCCAGAAGGACATAGATAATAGGGTCTGACTTGTATAGATACTGAAACCCCAACCAGATGGAAAAGGCTAACTGCATGATGACTATGAACAGGTAACCCCTAGACTGGATGGGACCTGAGGACTGACGAGTTTAACCCCTGTGACATCACCTGTTACCTTACCATCAACCAACTAGAGATTATGCACAAGCTGATCACACACCCTGCAACTCTTTCCCTCACTTTGTTTTTAAAAACCCTTCCCTGAAATCCATTGGGGGAGTTCAGTTCTTTCGAGCATTAGCTTCCAGTACTCCTTGTTTGGCCTTGCAATAAACACCATTCTTTCCTACATCACAGCCCAGAGTCAGGAGATTGGCTTTGCTGTGCATGAGAGAGCAGATCCAAATCTGGTTCAGTAACACTAACATACAGATATTTTTTCAACAACTATCATAGTATTTCAAGATCAGAGTTTGGCTGAATCTGTAGATATAGAACTACAGATACAGAGGGTCGCCCACAAAGTTAAATGCAGATCCTCAACTGCACAGGGGTTGGCACCCCAACCCCTGAATTGTTCAAGGGTCAACTGTACTTACCCTCTGTTAATGCGTATGACATTCTGGTAGCCATGACAGGGATATCTGCCCATGCGAAAGCTTACAATTCTTAATAAATCCATAGCATTATGGGCTAAATTGTGTCTCCCCTACAAATTCTTATGTTGAAACTCTAACCCCAGTACCTCACAGTATGACTTCATTTAGAGATAGGGCCTTTAAAAGTGATTAAATTAAAATGAGGCCATTACAATGGACTCTGATTCAATCTGTGTTGTTGGTCAGGGGAATGGGTGGAAGAGAGAAATAGGTGAAGAAGACAAGAAGTATAAACTTTCAGTTAAAAAATAAGAGTCACAAGTATGAAATGTATAGTGCAGGGAATAGAATCAATGATTATGTAATATATTTATATGGCGACAGACGGTAACTAGATCTAACATGGTGATCATTTTGAAATGTATAGAAATATGGAATCACTATGTTGTGCACCAGGAAATAACACAGTGTTGTAGGTCAATTATACTTCAAAAACAAAAAAAAAACAAACTCATAGAAAAAGAGATCAAGTTTGTGGATAACAGAGGTGGGGGTTAGGGAGTGGGGGGAGGGGGAGTTGGATGAAGGCAGTCAAAAGGTAAAAACTTCCAGTTATAAGATAAAAATAAGTACTGGGATGCAATGTACAACATAATAAATATAATTAACATTGCTGTACATTATATATGAAAATTGTTGAGAAAGTAAATCCTAAGAGTTTTTATCACAAGGAAAAATGTATTTTGTCTATTTCTTTAATTCTTTATCTATATGAGATGATGAATACTCACTAAACTTGAAGTCAAATCATTATGCTATACACCTGAAACTTAGACAGTGCTATGTATCAATAATATCTCAATAAAACTGGATGGAAAAAAAGCAATTAAGTTAAAATGAGGTCATTAGAATGGGCCCTAATCCAATCTGCCTGACGCCCTCATAAGAAGCAGAAATTTGTACACACAATGGGACACCAGGCGTGCATGCTTACGGAGAAAAGACTATGTGAGGACAAGGTGAAAGTCAGCCATCTCTGCCAAGCAGAGAGGCCTCAGAAGAAACCAAACATGCTGACACCTTGATCTTGGATTTTTTTATCTCCAGAACTGTGAGAAAATATATTTCTGTCATTTAAGCCACCTAGTCTGTAGGATTTTGTCATGGCAGTGCTAGAAACTAACACACCGGGCAAAAGCCTGAAACCACTCGCAGGAACTTCAGAAACCTTTCTTTTATAGCACTGCATCACCACGGCTTAGCTCCAAGAAATGATTGCATGGAAAGACATCTGCTCAGTTACCTTGGTTTCAGCTCCTCTAGTAATCCATTATTTCACTATACGCTACCAGGGAAGGCCTGCCTTCCTGGTTTATCATTTCTGGACACCAGTTTTGTTTCCACCAGTTTTGTAATAGGGAAGAACAAATCTGACTCCATATTAAATCTGTTCCTTTAGCTCTAACCCTGTGCTGTTTCCTGTGCTTAGTCATGCTGGTTTGGCATCTTTCGTGAAAGCATGTTGCCTAGAGCCTGAAATGGACAGTGGTAGCCCATTCTCAAGGCTCTGACATTTAAGAGTATAGCGCTTTTCATTTATAGAGAGCTAAAATGTTGCAGAACAGCAAGTAACATTTGTCTTGTTGGAGGTTTACAGGAACATCATGACCTGACCTACGTGGACTGCTGGAAGAACAAAGGATCCCAACATCAAGAAGTTTGCAACAACCAACCACACCCCGTCCCCCTTCTTAGTATAAAAGGGGCCTGAATTCTGACTTGGGTAAGATGCTTCTCTGGGATATTAGTCCCCCATCTTCTTGGTCTGCTGGTTTACTGAATAAAGTCCTCATTCCTTGCCCCAACACCTCTGCTCCAGATGTACTAGCCTGTCATACAGCAAGCAGAACGAGGCTGGACTCAGTAACGCTTTGATGCTCCAGGCATCACATGGTGTCTCACCGCACAAACTTCCATAGGTATCACTGCAGAGAACTAATCTTGCTGAACTTCATCTGATCCCAGTGAGCTACCTATCCACCAGCTGCTTTGTGCTGCCCAGGGCTAGGACTGGGGTGAGGTGACCCTGCACATGACCCCGGGAGAAAGTGGCTCCTGAGACGCTGCACCTCGGCCAGCTCACTCTGAATTCCAGCCCTGGTGATGCCACACACCTCTTGAGCATTCCTTGGCACAGGTTCTAGGCACTCCTTCAGAGCATGTCCAGTTTGGTTGCACATACACAGGAGATGTTTACAGGAGAGTTAAAAAATATATAAGTCTGGAAAATAAGTCCTACATAAATGATAGCATTGGGTTCTTCAGGAATTTAGAGGAGAGTTTGCCTTGCCTTGATGCTGAAAAAATAGCTTCATAACACAAGGAGCTAGAAGGATGGGATTTTAACAACACTTGGAGGGTGGAATCTTCAAATCAAACAATATAAAGGGATGACTAATGAGCACTATAATATCGAATTCAAACATTCAGAGAAAACACAGGTCGTAAGTCTAGCCCCGCTACCTTCCAGCTGTGTAGCATGGAACAGATCGCAGCCTCTCTGAACTTCGATTTCCTCATGGGTTTATTTAGATGATTAGAAATAACCTATATAAAATGACTTCCTTGATGCCAGGCACATGGCCTGGATTCACTAAATGGTTCTACACTTATTATCATTGTTTCTTGATTAATGCAAATCTACTCACCATCATCTCAGCAGGCCTCATTTTAGCACTCACACGACAGACATCAGAAATCAAAATTGACCTTCGCCATGATTTAGTCCAGTCTCCTCATTTTTCAGAGAAAATTAATGCCCAGAGAAGTTAAATGCCTTGCCCCAGGTTACAGAACCAGCTGGTGGCAGTGACAGTGTCGGCCACAGAACATGAGATTTCCTACTCAGTTCAGAATACATTTCACAGAACTTCCCTAATAGCAGTACACAAATCTTAATAAACTTGTATTTGAAAATGTATACTAATTACACGTAGACAGTCAATGAACTGAAATAAATGGAGTAATTATTAAATCAGAGTGGTGTGGTAGTGCTACACATTTACACTCGGGACAGCGCCAATGTACAAAGTAATTGAAGGCTCTTATTGTCTCTGACAAATCTAATCTTCCTCACAAGCCATGACCCTGCCAAATATGGACGGAGTTCACAGTGGAGATTTTAACTGGCTAATTCATAGCATCTCAGACTCTGGCTTAAATGTTGTTTCAGGAAAGTGCTTTATTTTACAGACTGCCAGCCGCAAGTCTCAAGATGGCAAATGGGAATGTGGGGCGGGGGCACAAGGGGGCTGCCTGTCCTTGCAGAAGTGGAGGGAAGACCTGGGGCTCCTGGGGTGACCTCCGGGCTTCTGGATCCTCCCAGGTCTTGGCTGTATAATGGCTGGTCCCTCCCTGGGTTTACTGCCCTATGTTCTGAGGTGCAACGTAAGTTAGTAACTTGTTCTCTTGGACACTCGAGAGCTTCATTGTCCTCTCCTCCTAGTTTCAAAACCACCACCCCTCTGGTGCCTGATTAGGCGAGTTACACACTGGCTTCTGCACTTGCCTCTTGCCAGCAAAGCCACCCACAGGCAGGTGTCCTAGCTCTGGGCTCAGCCACCTTCTTCCAGCTTCTCTGTGGGGAGTGTGGGCACTTCGTCCATGCCCCACGGAACAAGGGAAGTGCTGAATAGTCTCTCAGGTCCCCTCTCTGCTTACTGTCACCCTCTCTTCATTTTTTTTCAGTGCCACAGCTGACCCATGTTGCTACAAACACACGCCGCAAGGTTCCCTTTTCAGAGTTCCAAATAGAAGTGGGCAAAAGCCTTTCTGACTTGGCTTTGCCCTCATTGAATTCCACACCTCTGACTGCGATGGCAGAGAAGCTGGTGAAGCCATGACCCGTATGTCTCACTCTGATTTTTAATCCATCTTAGTATCTTTCTTTCCTGATTCTGTTGGATCATAAGTGACTCCCACTATCCTTCCTCTTCAGTCTACCCCGAACGCCTCTTCCTGCATAATTTCCTGTGCCTTCTCTGCACTCCAGATAATATTAAATATCTATGATTTGAGTCAGATAGCCTGGGTTATTGATACTGGAGTCTCAGGCATCCAGGAACTAGTGTTTAATTAGGACAAATAATATGAACAGCTACGTCAAAAAGTCACTTAAAACTCTCCAATCATTTTCCTTTTCACCTGGATTAAAACACAAACTTCCTACCTCAGCCTGCAGGGCTTGGGCCCCCTTCACTTCCCCCTTCCAACCTCACCTCAGCCCTGTCTCCCTTGGTTTCTGCACCCTGAATACACCTATCAAATCAAAGAGGCTCATTCCCCAGGGTCTTTTTTCCTCAATCTCTTTTCCTGGATCTCTGCAGGCCCAGTTTATTCTTGTGTCCTAGGTCTCAGCTTCAAAACCACCTCTCCAAAGAGGCTTATTCAAGGGTTTTGAAAATGACCGCCCATCCCCTCCAGCCATTTGTTTCTAGCACATGACGTTAAAAAATGAAAGAACAACGTCAGAATTTGACTATATTTTAAACTAGCATCTTATTATCTAATCATTTTACACATTTGATTACTACTGAATTTGTCACATGTCTGTTCTTCATCATACATTCTTTTATATAAAACATCTGTTATCTCTGTTGCACAAACCTTCTGGGCATTCTCTTAATAAGTGATAGTTAATACAATGTTCTGTTTCTCATCCATATAAACGTATGCATACACACACACATTTATGGAATTTTTATGAAAAACTAAATTTACACTAGAATGGACTAAAGACTGATTATTCTATGGTGCTCCAATCGAAGGTAATTCCTACCTGATTCTGTTGGTATCTTGTGATGAGTCACATCAAAGCAGTTCTCCTTCCAGTAAAAGCTGATAGGAAAAATGACTGAACAATGTCTGTTTCTTCATTATCTCCTTTCTCTGCTTTTCTTCTTCTTCTAAGACAAAAAGAGAAAACATGTTATTAAAATACCAATTATATTACTCAATTAAAATATTTCTGAAGATAAACTCACAAGGAGCAAGATTTAATACAATTTTGTAACTAGGCTTGCATTGTAATTTTCATTTAACTGTCCCTTATTCAGAATTAAACCTCTGTCTTTCTCCTATAGCTCAATTACCTAACAGAAAGCCATTTTACCGTATGGTAGAAACTATTATTTCTGTAGGATATTTTTTTTCCTTTTAATTAACCATTACTTTATGTGGGTTGTAGATTTATAGTCTGAATTTTAAAACTATAGATTTTACGTGTGTTGGGTTGCACTGGAAGTTAATGATTTTAATCACTCAGTTATAATTTAGCTTTTTCAGTGCTTTTGTTTCTATGGTGTTTTCTATTGGTCTCTTTTGATTCCTGTGTCCACCTTTCCCCTCCTTAAAAAAAATTCCAAATTTTATCTTTGTTCCCACATGATTCATCAGAACTGAAATTTAAACAAGAAAAAAATAACAGTATTGAGACAGAGGTTCACCCCATTCTGTAACAATATTTATTCATTAAGGAAAGTGTGTCACACCTCTGTTTATTTCTAGGTGCCTTATACCTCCTCATTCATTTCCCACAATCGTTTTTGAAAAAAATATAAAGATAAATTTTTATTATAAACATTACTAATAATTTAAATTTTTCTTTCCAAACCATACTTACTAAAAAGCAAAAAAAAACTTTGCTTTTTACCTCCTTTCAAAATGTATAAACACATGTACTTTATGAATATTAATGGATAATTTCTTCATGACCCCCTCCCCATGGATAATTTAACCAGAAAGTGAATCATTTACCTATCTTCAATGAATGTGCAAACTACGGTATTTATAGGTTAATTCTCTAGTCTTTGTTTTACCCGTGTCTTTTGAACATTTAAAAACTTAACTTCTACTAATTTTCTTCTTTCTTTAATGCTAGCAAAAAAATTGACACATAATAATAAAACAGGCAAACTTACAGTACATTGCTTGGTACTTAAAAGATTTTCCTTAAAAGAAATTAAAATTACTGAAAACACTAACGCTCTAATGCTATATGCTATTATACTAGTCAGGTTTCATATTTTATAAATGTTTCCACATGATTGCTAATATCAATTAAGAACACATGTAGTCATTTTGTTCATTAACTGAATAATTGAGACATTGACTAGTGAGGTTTCGATTTACCTTTTTATTCTCAAATAATCTGTATGTGGGATTGGGAAAAATGTGATTATATTTTATTCTTCCCTAATTTTTCCCTCTTCCTCCTCCACCTGCTTTCTTCTATTCTTCCCCTCCTCCTTTCTGCCGTCTTCATCCCACTTTTTCTTTGTATTGTTTGCAATGAGGAACGCAGCACCTCTACACCCTCTGACTCCATGTTTGTCAACACACCTTCACAATCACCTACACTATTTCTACTCTTTGTCTCTTGAGTAAGGAGAAATCCCCGTTGGGTTACCCATTATTGCTCTAGTGCTCTGTATACAGAGCTTGTTTGTTTCCTTCTTTCACCTATATTTTAACTAGATAAAATTAATGACAGATTTAAATCAATGAAATGCATTTAGTTGTATTTATGTCCCAAATTTTGGATCTTCTTGTCCTGTTTTTGACAGGATCATATAAAATCGTGAAAGCAAACTTTATCATGATAGATTACAAAAGTCTTAAATTACCATTGAAAAATTCAGTTAATATGGGAGTATATAAACAAGTCAATGTTCTTCCCTTATTATCTTTACCTGTTTTCACAAAGGGCATTACTGAGAAGTGTATAATTCCATAAGGAATTTTATTTGAATATACAGAGATGCACCCATATATACATTAACACATAAATATATTTTTAAGCAAAAGTTGGATCATAGACTCCATACTGTTCTAAAACTGGATTTTTTTAATGAATAATTTTTATAGATTTCTATACTCATATTATCTAGAAACTAAGTTCTTGGAACAATATTGGCATAATAAGAAATACAGATCTGACATTCACATTACTGACATTGTATGCTTTTTATTTTTAACTTCAGAATGGAGAAGCAAGGGAAAAAACAGAAACTTAAGCCTGTTAAACCACATTAAGCTGTAAATGAGGCCATTTATTTAAAATCCCAGAACTTTCTAGTTTTTGGACTTAGTTGCTTCACTGGACAAATACAGGATACAGGTGAGAAAATAATGATGCTGTTGGTGTCTGATAACCTGTGCTGACAACACTTTCTGGTTCCGTAATAAAGGGTATACACATGAGAGCAGTAGTTGTGATGTAACAGTAGAATAAGTAAATTGTATTGTACTTTATTAAAATATCATTTTACCTTCTTTTAACCCAAGTCAACAGTATTCTAAACAAAATGGAATTTTATCTGTCTTTCATATAACCTTCAGAGCTGGTGTGGTGGCTCTAATCATCAAAGCTGTCTGAGATCTAGGCTCCTTCTATTTTGTTTCTCCACCATCCTCAAAGGGCAGCTTTGAACTCATGGTCCAAGAAGGCTGTTCCTACTCCTGCTGTCATGGCTACCTTCTAGCCAGCCAGGTGAATAAAATAGGAAGTAGAATGCTGGCTCCTTCCCTTTAAAAGCACCACCTAGAAGTTACATGTACTTCTTCTGATCCACTCCGTTAGCCAGACCTTTATAAAATGGTTACACCTAACTCTAGGCAAAGATAGGATATGAAGTATTTCTCTATGTTTAGCAAAAAATTCTATTGCATAAAAAAGATAAGACCAGATAAGTGGGAAAAATGACATTTGTCACATATCAACATTCTCATAAACAGTTTATAAAGGACTTTAAAATGCATTATCTGATTTGATAAAGAAATAACATGAGTAACCAGTAATGGATACCTTTTAATACTCATGAAATCTATGATTTTATAAAGAAAAATGATACATCTAAGAGATTCCTGTATGAAATATTAGCTTATCCTCTCCCACCCAATTATCTCATATGCCAATTATAATTGGACTCTTTTTATCCTTTGTATATGTCACCATCACCCCCATTAGGAGAAAGGGTGTAGTTGTAACTGTAACCCTGTCTTTCTTACTCCTCTTTGTTAAATAACATAACTTCATTTCATCTGAGTTTTCCCACCTGTTAAATTCTGAGCACAATGCCTGTGCTATTTCTGCAGAAAATGCACAGAAAACTACTTCATAGGAAAAAATAGACAATTACAAATACTAATTCATTTGATAGATGTTATGCTTAAAATAACTAATTATAGCCACCAATTATTTACTGTCTACTATGAGCCTGACACGCTGTTAGAGCCTTTAAATACATCTCATTTAACTCAATCTTCACAGCAATCAGGCAGTGCATTTCATAGTTTCTCTATTTCAGAGTTGAGGAAACCAAGGTTTAAGAGCAGTCAGATGTTACCCAATACCACATCCACCACACTCAGGCTTTTCTATCTCAAGCGTTTTCAGTTTTTAGCCTTTTAAATTTTAACTACAAGACTAGAATATCCATCTGAGATGTTTTTACTGCAGTTGAGTAACTGTATGAAATTATGTCAGACACTTAAAGAAAGGAAATGACTCAATAGGGACCTTTTCTAAGACTGATGATATTAAAATCAAATACTTAGGCTCCTTTTCCTGAAGGTCATCCTTGTCACACAATTTTTGTCCTCCTTGAATGACTGACAAGAGATATTGCTTAAAGTCCACTGCACTCATGCTTAACATGAGCTGTCATCCAACCTAGTTCACCCCTTTGTGAAGTCAACATTGAAACCCACAGATAGCTCGGCATGCTCTGGGTCTGGCTGAGTGAACGTGAGGGCTATAAAGACACGGAGGTTGAATTCTCATTTATGTGGAGTATTCCCTTCTAAGTTGGGCAATGTGCACTGACATGGAAACCTGGAGACGGTTCCATCCTGGCTAATGACAGTGTACGTAGCTGGTGGGTAATTACAGGCCTTCAACCTTCAGTACTTCACTCTTCATGAGATTAATGTTTATTCAGAACAATAAATATAAGGTCTATGACACCTTTAGAGTTATGCTGAAAAGGGACTCGGTGACCACTGATGAATGACTGTAGCTGTTTCATGCCTTGCTAAACATATTTGGTTTTCACAAGCAATAGATTCTTCAAGGAGTAGAATTCACAGTGGGTGCAGGAAAGTACACATATTAATTCCGTAAAATCTAGCTAAGACTTGCATCCAGTTCTTTAGGGGGTGACATTAACAGAGTTTTTTGATCCAATCTTAACTCCTACACATGCTGAGCAGCTGGCGGGGTGGATATTTTCTCTACATCAACCTCTGCACTATGACTGGGCTTTGTTGCTGATAAGATTGCTAAAGAAAATGGCTCTCTGGCCCTTTTGGAAATTCTGGAAGAGAATGTAATTTGACAAATTCCTTTTTTGTCTAAACTAATCACAGTAGATTCTATTTTTGGCAACTGAGAATCCTGAAGATATAGCCATGAAATCTGCTTACAAAGCTTAGAGAAAAAGTTAGGTTCATTCATTCATTCATTCACTGGATCATTTGTTTACTATTTCCATTTATTTACTGTCTCTACTGTTTTTTTAATAAATAACTTATTTTAAAATGTTTACTGGGTAACAATCTCATACATGCCATTTTATTAATTTTTGTGGGAGGTAAAAAAAAATAAATACATTACACAAGGACCCTGACCTCAAGGAAGTTGTGAACGGTTGATTCAACCATGCTAGAAAACAGAAAGTGGCCAGTGCTACCAACGAATTACAGCGGTACTTTGCTACCAAGGTTCAGAGGAGAGACAGCAATTGGGTGCAGAAAAAGAGTCACCTCCTTCAGAAAAGAAATGGCACAGGAGACGGGTCTAAAAGAGAAGATTTGAATAGAAAAATGAGGCAGATATCTCTGGGCAGAGAAGGCGTGAAGGGGAGAAAATATGTGGCATATACGAATAACAGTCATACTTAGTTTTCATGCAGCATGAATGGACCGACAAAGGGACAAAATGGAAAAATGGCAGATCAGAAGAATTTGTAGTGTACACACAGGTGTTTTGACTTTAATTTGTACACTTTGAAGGATTCTTAGGAGGAAGTATCTCAAGAAAGTATTCTTTCATGTATTATTGGCTTTATTGGGATACAATTCACAAATTATACCATTGGCCAATTTGAAGCGTAAAATTCATTTTTTGTATCTGTACTGTTTTATAGCTTTCAGATGATAGAAAAAAATTTTTAAAAAGTTGCAAAACCTAAGTATTTTATTCTTGATGGTATTGTCAATGGAATTCTTTTTCTTCATTTCATTTTTAGATTGTTCATTGCAAGTGTATAGAAATGCAATGGACTGCTGTGTATTGACCATGGATTGACACCCTGCTGAACTCATTTATTAGTTAATAGATTTTTTTAGTGCTTTCATTATGCTCTTCTGTAAACAAGATCATGTCATCTGCAAATAGGGATTTTTTTTAATATGTCCTCCTTTCTAATACAGATGACTTTTATTTCACTTTGTTGTCTAACTGCCCTGGCAAACCTTCTAGTAAAATATTGAAGTAGCAAGAGAAAATATCCTGGTCATGTTTTTGACTGTTAAGAATGATGTTAGCTGTTGGTTGTTCATAGATGCCATCTATCAGGTTGAGAAGTTTTCTTCTATTCCTAGTTCGTTGAGTATTTTGATTATGAGAGCACGTCAAGGTTATTGTGATGTCTGTGTCTAAAAGGAATTGGAAATTGAAGCTAGTGAAGATGTTATTCAGATATCAAGGCAGAATGTGATGCATACAACATAAATTAGGGTAAAATATATAGCACAGCTATTGATGAGAGAGATATTGAAGAGATGCAAATGATAAGTACTGGTGATTGAGTTGACAAGGGTGAAAATGTAGCAGGAGATACCTGCCTGAGTACCTGGGGATATGAAACATAGAGAACATGGTTAAGAGCCGGGGTTAAATCTCAGCTTGACTCCTTTGTAATCATGTGTCCTCGGCCAAGCAACTTGGCCTCTTTGTGGCCTCATTTCCTATGATTATAGAATGTAGGTCTAGTAACTCACAGATCTTCTGTGAATATTAAATGCATTATTATATGTGAAGCCTTTAAAAACAAATGCCTAGCTTTGAGTGTTACCTGTAATTATTACTATTTCAAAATAACCTATTTTTTTCTGTTTATGAACAAATACAAACGTATCGTCATCAAATTGGTACTTTCCAGCCAAAAAGTAGACATAAAAATATTTTTCTTCTAAAAATGAAAGGGAAATTCATTGATTCCTTTGGTGCAAAATATTATGTATCATAGGTAAATGATAGAGAACACATACTTTGAAATGATATGTTCACATCTTCAGGGAAAAAGCTTGTTTCCTTATTCAAAACCTTGACTATGACTATTAATGAGCAGGTAGCACAAAATAAAGAAAGGCGCAGAAGTTTTTAGAAATAGGCATGCAATTAATATATATAATTTGATCTCTGTAGAGTAAAAGTGCATATTAAGTAAATCTAATCAAACACAACCACAGCTAAATTGTCTTACACTTGCCTGAGACATGCACACACCTGCTGAACAAAAGGAATAAAATGTCTTGTCTCTAGGAAACTATTGCAGTTAATCAGCTTCAATAATATTTTATTTTTGAACATTTCTTTTATCCAAATCCAGAGTAGCATCTAATTAGAACACAGAGATACCTCAGACATTATTATATTTAAAATGGCTACATTTGACCCTTATCTCAACTTCTATGTTCATATAGCTACTTAATAATGCAGAGTAGCTCTTTAATAAATATATTTAAATTTTATTCTGAAATAATACTTTATGTAATGTACTAAATAAAGCCATTTATGCCCAGAAGAAAATTGCATAGCATAAAATAACATAAAGATCAGTTCGCTTATCTATAACTTTTACTTTAAATTACATACATGAATTTTCACGAATCCTTGATGTTACAAGCCAGAAGTCTCACATATTCTATGCCTTAGTGAGTGTAACTTGTTTTCATTCAAGTTACACTTGAATTCATTAGTTTCGTTTCAACTAATGAGGATTAAAACCTTAATAATGTTTTCATCAGTAGGTCATACTTTTCCCAACCTAGTTTAAGATACTTTCTCACATTTTGTCAATCTTAATCCAATTTGGAAATACTAAACAAATAAAAATAATATGCTAAATAAATTGGTTTATTTGTTATGCAGTGTACTTCTTACTTAATGGTACTGCATCTCAACAGAACACATGACACCATATAAGATACAGCTCTAGTGTTTCAAATTCTGAATTATACTCAGTAAAGCTGTACAACAGAAACACTGTTCATGAAGAGTAATTAAGTGAATACTGCTATTAGAAATATTGGGAATAAAATAGGTTAATCCTCCTACAAGCAACTTAGATCATTTCAAAAACTTTATGAAGGATGTATTATTTGACTTAAGACCTCTACATTTAGGACTGTGTATTATAAA
This sequence comes from Camelus dromedarius, assembly GCF_036321535.1. Classification (NCBI taxonomy): domain Eukaryota; kingdom Metazoa; phylum Chordata; class Mammalia; order Artiodactyla; family Camelidae; genus Camelus; species Camelus dromedarius. Next base: position 24,145,641 of record NC_087437.1, on the reverse strand, counting down.
AGTAATCAGAGACATCAATGATATATGCTCAACTTCAGCTGACCACTAGAAATTATAAAATATAAAATAATATTTTATGTATTTATAATACATATGCTTTATGTAAATATTTATATATTAACATATATGGTATTATATGTATATTGAAATTAGTTTATATATCCAAACATAGGGACTTTTTAGTACAATAGTATGATGAAATATTTAGCAAACACTCAATGATGCTGCATTTGAAGAAACGTCACTGACTTTTAAAAATATTCATGAAATAAAGTTCAGTGAAAAAAGCACAAAATTATAAATATTTCCCTATTTAATACATCATATATTTTTATCTGTATATGTTTCTCAGTTATGGTTAGTTATAACAAATCTTTTCCTCTGAGGCCCAGCGCTCTTCAAGCAAATGTTATGTTATAATGCAAATATTTTGGTCACCATACAGTCAACTGAAGAAATTCAAGCCCAGAAGACATAGGTACTAAATAGGTGTAAGCAGTTTGGTTACCATACAAGCAGCAGAATTTAAAGACCAGTGTAAGTTTAGAAACGTTAAGTATGTGATTGGCTTTTAGCATTATGTTTTAGGAGGCTCAGGGGACTACTTTGCTCTGAAACCCATAGCACCTTTGATGTGATCAGTCAGTCTGTTTCCTACTGCCTTGCCACTCTTGGCCAGTGTAAGAACTAAACCCAGCTGTTTCCATAAAATGGTAGGTCCTGTGACCAAGTTTCTCTGACAATCAAAAGTAAAAGGATCAGCACTGACCGCTGGACTCGAGACACCATCCTCATACCTAAACCTGCCGATGTAAATGAAGCTCTTCCTTTGGTCAGACAAGACAAAGAATTGTGGGTTTCCTCCACTCACTCTTCTATGTATTAGTAAAGTGTTCCGTGATACTAGGAAACTACAGTTACTAACTCTCTTTGACTAGATGTCTTAGTCAGTTTGAGCTATTGTAACAAAATACCATAGACTGGGAGGCTTAAACACCAGACATTTATTTATCATAGTTCTGGAAGCTGGAAAATCCAAGATCAGGGTGCTGGCACGGTCAGGCTCTTAGTGAGGGCTCTCTTCCTGGGCTGTAGACAGCCACCTTCTCACTGCGTCCTCACTTGGCAGAGAGACAGTGAGTCTCTTCCTCTTCTTGTAAGGCCACTAGTTCTATCACGGGGGTCCCACCCTCATGCCCTCATCTAAATCTAATTACCTCCCAAAGCTCCACCTCCAAATACCTATATCTGGGGTTAGGGCTTCAACATATGAAATTTGGGAGGACACAGACATTTAGTCCATAACACTAGGGACCCTCTTTTTCTTCCCTACTACGTCTCAGAAAGATGGGAGCTGTCAATAAAGCCTGTATACATTTCAGCAATATTCTGAGTTCATTGTAAAGGCTTAGGAATTTTGAGAAAAAGAATCTGCTTCTGGGACCTAGGACTCAGGCACTTAATCATATAACACATACACATACATAGATGGATGTGAAAACAATGGAAATAAATCATCAACATGTCTCTTAAAAGTGGAATTGCAAGTAAAGAATTTCCCTCCTACATTTAAAAATATTCTATTTTTTTGCAAAAACTTAATCATAAGACATACATAGTTTTAAAGATCTGGTGTCTAGTATATCCATCAAGGGCTAAAGATTTGGACCTAAGTCTACGGTAAAAGCAAACTTGTTAAAGAAATGATCCATTAAATAGATTCTAATCCTATTGTTTCTTTGTATCTCAGGTTTTACATGAAAACATACCAAAGAATACATTAAATTATATCATGCTAATGCTAATTCAACTCGAATTCTGTCTCTGACAGTGGTAGTGAGGGTCATGCCCCCACATTATTACAGTACCTCTAGTTCATTTTTGGAGACAAAGTCCAATTAAAGTAAGACACATTAAAAGATACTAGGTGTGTCCATGGTATTTTCCTGTCATTGACTCTTTACCTGAGTATTGCATCTTCAATTTTATTCCACACTTAAATACAAAGGCTTAAATGTACTTGAAGTATGTTCAGATATACACAGAAAAAAAAAGATTCTTCGTTATGACTTTAAGTTCTTTGATCTTTCTCTTGAACTTGAACCTTGGGAGAGGGGAAGAATCTTATTCAGTAAATCAAATAGTCTTAGCTCAGTGTAATAATGGAAATAGTCACTTTAAGCAAAATGCTCAATTTTCTCATTTTGCTTCTTCCATCCTTTTCTTACTCAAAATGGCATTTGACATATAAGAGGGATACAGTACTAGTGGGGAGAAGTTTCCGCTGTTTAGTTAATCAGTGTGGCATTTTCTGGCCACTTTAGCCACGTCCTTCCTCATATTGATCCAGTCGCCCTGCCTGGTGTGTGCTCATCTTTTCGCTCCAGTGTGATGTGTGGACCGGCCCACCTCTCTAGACTTTTTCAGAGCCTTCTCAACATTCACAAGTGACACAGGCCTCTCTAATGTCCCACCACACCTTCTGTCTGGCCAAGATGTCCTCTCCTTAGCCTCTCCAGGACCTTCAGCAGGCTCTATAATTGCTTACGTGCACCCCATCCCCAAGGAGCTGGGGAGAACCTCTGAATTCCATCCATTACAAGACAGGGACAAGAGGCAGGTTAGGACAGTTAAACAGTAACCCTTCCTGTCCTTAAGCTCACTGAGATGCCAGGTTTCCTTGCCATGGAGCTGCTCTCCAAGTTCATGCAAGGGCAACAATTGGGGATAAGAATTGGGGGAAAAAACAAGCTAACATTCAAGGAAATGTGTCCAAATCCTAAATCGTATACTAGTGCTTACACTAATCTAATATTAATACTGATCTCACATTAATCTAATGAGCAAAAGTCTTCTTCCCTTTCTGTTTCTCCCAAATTTTTATTACCCCTTCCCTTCTCTAGGCTACAACCCCCAAAAAGGGAAGATCAGGATCTACCTGTCCCATCCTTTCCCTTTGTCTCTTATTCTATTTCAGATTTTTTAGTACCAAAAGAAGTGAGCATCTTTTTTTTTTTTTTTCTTTTAATGACATACCCTCCTACTGTTTTCCTCCCCCTGCTCCTGTCCTACTCTGGATTCCTGTATCTCAGTGCATGGTGGCACTATCCATCAACTGGTCAGGTCAGAAATCTAGGAATCATCCTCGACCCCTCTTTATTCTTCATCTCCTACACCCAACTCTACCAAGTAATTTTGATCCTTCCTTTTAAGTAGCTCTCAGTATTATCCACATCTCCATTTCCACTGCCCTCAATGTCCAACCCCGAATAATAACCATCTCCTTCCCCAGCACTATTGCGGTGGTCTCCTAGTGGTTCCTCTTGCATCTCCTTTTTTGCCTGCCATGAGTCCATTCTGTATTCTGCAGCTGCTCTACGAGGCTCTCCATACCTAACTCCTGTCTTATCTCAGACTGTTTCCCCCTCACTCTCTGTGCTGACCCACATTGGCTAATTTTTTGCCCTTGTTCTCAGGGCTTCGGGGACTGGAATGATTTCCTTCATTGCTCCTGATTCACTCTCAGTCATTCTTCAGATCTGAACTCAAATTTCTTCAAGAAAACCTTCCTTGAATTTATTAGACTCAATGAGGCCCTCTTAGAGACCACTGTAACTTTGCTTCACAGCACAAAATAGAGGTTATGATCACTTTTATGTAGTTTCTATCTTTCATATCTTTTTCCTGGACTGTAAGTCCTATGAAGGTAGGGACCCATGCTATTTGTTTTCTATTACTTTATTTATTACTGTATTTTTATTAGTCCTGGCATCTAGCAGACTTACTAGAATATGGTGGGCATTTAGTAACTGTTAAATAAATCAAATGATGTTGACATGAATTTAAATGTTACTGGATATAGAATATCAACAATAGGAAAAGTCAAGGATGGTTGTGAGGAGTAAAAGGCTTGTAGGCAAGATGCTCCTTTGTTGAATATTAAATTAAATATTTTGCTTTCTCAGTCATAAATATTGGAGAAAAGAGTAAATTTCTTAAAATAATTTTATACTGATCTTCACTGAGTTATAATTAGAGTTATATGAGATATTTTGAAGTTTATCATTAACTTTGAATCATTAAAACTGAAAATTAAGCACTTTTGTGCTTATATGTGTGTGTGTGTGTACACATAAAAGTAGCCAGGTCATGAATATTTAAATGTCTATAAGTACTTCAAATCTTATGACATAAATAAATACAGAATCAATTCCTGAACCCATGTGATACTAAAACAAATAATCTGTAATGTTCTGTATTTACTAATTTTATTATAGTTATCAGTGAACCTTATATGTAGGTAAAGAAAACTAGTTATACACAGTAATTAAACTGATTTATTATTATTAATTGATTCAGTAATAATTTCAAAGTGCTTGAAGAGGTATTCAAATTATTACATCAAATCCAATTAAGATATATTTGACAGGTGGTAATAAACCCTTCTTTGATTACTTTCCCCAAATTTAAGACTAAATTGGCATTTAAATGGTGAGACTGGGAAAAGCCTGAGTGGGTAAAAACAAATTTTGTAAATGACTCTAATATTTTGTTACTGAATCATTTTCAATTTCATAAGAATATGTTAGTCTTAATTCAGTCTGAGATTAAAATATACAAGAAATGATTTTTCAAAGACTTTTCCAAGTAATAGCAATCCATAAATATTTTTATCATTAAGAATACTAAAATGTTAATCTGCTAATTTCTTTTAAAAATATATGTTATTTTTTAAGCTCTAAGGAGGCAAAGATCATGTCACTCAGCATAAATTTCAATTTTATCACTACCTATAGGATTTAAAAATTTCCCAAATTATTATTAAAATTTATATTTAGGATATTAAAGTCAGCCTGAACTGACTGGTAGTATTTTTATTATTTTATACACAACTCCCCCAACAAAATAAACAGATTGTATAATATTAAAATTGAGCTGGGTGCATTTTCCAGTTTCCAAACTAAATTCTGATGAAACCTTTTTTTTTCCCCCTCAGGGTTGCTCCCATTTATAGATTTTAAAGGGTTACACATAACTCTTACATAAGTGAGGATATGAAGTTTGCCTTCTTAGAAAGTGTTTTTCCCATTAAAAAACAAACCAAAAAACAGATGCACCATTGCCTGCTTCACAGTCAGAGCCAATCTGAAACGGCTGATGCTAGCTCAGGGAAGTCATAAAGAGATCAAATGACTTCTGGGCCAATGGAAAGCCCTACTGCCTAAATGCGTTTCAGGCCAATTTGAAGAAATAATTAGACTTACTGGAAGCGTGTGTGAATAATGCTGCAAGTACAATTATGAACTGCCTGGACATATCGCTTTCAATATAGAAGACGTTGTCTTCTGATTCTGTTGGTATGTGTGTAAAATTCAAGACCTTGCTATTAGAACGGGTAAAGCAATGGTAACATCATGATACATCAAAAATTGCAGTTCATTCCTGGAATCAGTTGTCATTAGGTAAAAAGCCAGTTATTAGTCAACTGAGATATAAACAAGCTCTTCTCTCTCCCTTTAGCACTCGGCTTTTTGTGTTCTAAATGTAGATAAATGACTGTAAATCTAAGCAGTTTACAGATAATAATAGAAAAGGCTTCTAAGAACTGAAATCAATAAACACATGGCAATGGCAGACCACTGTAATGCAATTAGGGGATGTTGTATGGAGGCCTCCGAAGTGCCTATAAATGAATGTGACTTCAGTACTGCTGCCAAATGAGTCCAATGCCCCACAAATGAACTGAAAACCAAGTGCCTGGGATATCGTCTGCAGTGTCACTTTAAGAGGACTGCTGTGCTGGTGCTGTGTTCCTGCAGTGATTTGCTGGAAATAGCACAGAACATACATATACCAAGATACTGTATTTAAGTCTCATTTTATTCTGATAAGAAACGTGTTCACCCTTCATGAGAGTGTGCATGTCACCAGAGTTGGTATTCAGCACGACAAAAAAGATGGAAAGGATATTTTATTCAGAGTACGACTGGCAGCTGATCCTGACAACATTAACAATATTTATTACAAAGTTGTAAGAATGAAGAAAGCAAAAACTACGGAATGCAACTGGTTTCTGTTAACTTCAAACATGGAATCATAGTGTTATATTCAGTACTTGGATATTTTCTAGGGAGACTTTGTTTTTCTTTTTTTAATAGAAACCTTGTAAATGTTAACCACAATCTGCCAGTTCCAATGAAATGTGTAATTTTTTTTATCATTTTTACAAACGCCTATTTTATCAGTGCTTAGTACATGCCAGGTACTAATTTACAAATATTAACTCAGTTAATCCTCAAAACAACCATCATTAGCCCCATTAAGAGTTGTTGAAACTAAGACACACAGAGGAGTCTGGGGTCACAGAACTAGTGAGTGAAGGAACCCAGCTTAAACCCAGGCGATCTGCCTTAGAGCCCTGGCTTGGAATATTGACCTACAACATAGATGTCGGTATGTGCACAATGAGAATCACTGCAGAGTTGTTTTTTTTTTAATGTTTTGATTCACAGGTTCCACCCTCACAGATTTTAACTTAGTGAATCTGGGACAGGGCCCAGGCATCTCCATTTTCAGTAAGATTTTATAGTTGTTCTGTTGGCCACTCTTTGAGACATACTGATTTAGAAGTACCTGGTTATAACCATCATATTGGATTCCTTATTCTTGCTTCCATTCTATGTTCATCCATGGTAATTTTTATAACTAAATGACTAAAGCTACACCAGCGCTCATTCTGATCCTAAATAGGGCAAATTCAGAGACCAAATGCACATGTAGCTCATGCTGCCATTTTTAATTATTGCTGAGGTCCAACCCTTCACAGATCAAAACGCTTTTAGGGATATTATTTATTAATCTAGAGTAATTAATGAACCAAAAACTATATACATTTTTGTTAACAGAAACAGTCATGAGCATCTTCCCTTAATGCAACTGAGACACATCCTTCCTGAGTCTTTGTATTCTCTTAAACTTTTTTCCATTTCATCCTTGATGATCTGGGCTGAAACTTTCTCTTTGTTTTTCAGATGAATCCTCCCTACTAGCACTACAATAGTTAATTGAGTATTTCCATTTTATAAAATATCTTTGAGTATAATGACTGCAAGTACTTTGTTGAATATTCATTAACTATCCTTTTCTCACAGGGCATATAAATCCTCTGAAATGCAATACATATACACTTTAAACTTTGACATAAAATACTCATATTTCTAAGATAAAGGAGTTTTGCTTCTTTAAGCACTCTCTCAAATCATATATAATCAGGAACATTGGCAACACTGCTGCTATGAGAAGGACAGAAAGAACATCAAGAAATCCAAATGAATTCAAACCCATTAAATGTAATGGTGTGGTAAATCTCAGTGTACCATCTGCTGTAGAACACTGATACACTATTGGAATTCCACATCTTATTTACATAACAGATAAGAATGTGCTAGTAGATTTATATGGTGAATAAATACCCAGAGACAAAACTAAGTTTTTCCTATATTCACATCTGGGGATATCCACATCTGTATAAAATTTAATCTATTTCTGTTTAGCTATTCTACAGTAAAATTTAAAATGCCACCTTATCCAAATGTTATCAGCGATATTGTCAGTAAAACCTAAATAATCAATAAAAAGAAAAAGAGTTCATAAAAAATACTGTGTAAAATGTGAAATTTACCCAAAGAATTCTGTCTCTTCTACACTGAAATGCGTATTTAAGGACTAGGACTGCAAGACTATGCTAGATGCCTAATATATCTGTGGTTACATTTAACAAATAAATTGGTAGCATTTCTTTCTGAGGCATGTTAAACTCATATTTGCTCACAAGCACTTAAGAAATTAGGGTAGTAATTAAAACCACATTCAACTTTTAGAACGAATTGATTCCAAACTCTTTGAAATCTCTAATATTTAAGTCAGTTCCTAAACACTAATACAAAATTTGAAAGAAACGTAAAACCAAATTTTAAAGTGGAATAGCCTCTTGTCCTGGAATTCAAATGAATCCCTCCCTTTTCTTTAGTTAAGGATTTCTGTTAAATATACATGAATCACAAAGCCTGTAGATGTTTTCATGACGAATATCATACTTATAATTATAAGACCACATTATCTGTCTCTGTATGTGTCTTTTTTAGGAGCTGGAATTAGTCAGCAAGGAATTTTTTGAGTTATGCAGACTTTCATCTGCATTATCTAAATTTTTTTTTTTTAATTTAATGGCGATAAAGAGGAAATTGACATTTTCCAGGATGGTATCTCAAAGCTCATGGGATACCAAATTTCTTCTGGATCCTCTCCTGTGACTTTCCTCACCAGCAATGTTGAATAATTAAGCACTTTTGCTTTTAGATTCAGCAACCAGGATTTAATTAAAAACGGTTCCCGTCTCTTCAACTGCTCTTATCAAACCTCCAGAAGTTGAAGAGTGCTGCTGTTGACAATGGCAGTCCACCAAGTGGAAAATTATGCAAAGAAAATTGAGAAAGTAGGAAAAATGCCAGGCCTGGTGCCTTAGGGAAGGTGGAGAATATGAAAGTAAATACAGTACAGAGTATTTTGGTTATTGCTGTTGGCACTCTTCTTGATTATGTAATTGACTTTGTAAATTGATATATTACATGTTTATTACTTATTATCAAATCACAGGAATAGGAAACAATTTTGTTCTTGAAAGAATGATGGCCCATTACACAAGTCCCATCAAGAATGTATTTACTATGTAATTGACCACGGTGGTAAATTGAGCTAATTTCAACACAGGCTTTGTAAAGCAATATTTATCTCTGATTACCAATAGTTAGAGTCAATTTTTTTTTATTATATTCACATATTTCACATCATACTCAGGCCCATTTCTTTTTCATACAGTTAAAATTTTACTAACGGGGACAATTAATTAGTATGTAAGTAGAGTCTGGATTCACATTGTAACTGCTGTGAAACCATGGTGTTACACTTATGTGTCATTTGTTAACTTGAAAATTAGTTTAACGTCATCATTTAACAAACTCCTCGAAAAACTTTAATTATTGCTCGCAAATGTGTTTCTTACTCTTGCAATGATTATTAAGTTCCTACTGTGTGCACATATGTTACAAAAAACATGACACAAAAGTGAAGATAGTCTTTGCCCTCAATACGACCCCTAATTCCAATGTATTTCATTGATAAGCAATGGTCAGGGGTTAAGTGATGCACCCCCAACCCCAAAATATGTCCATGCCCCAAAACCTGTGATTGTGACACAATTTAGAAAAAGTCTTTGCAGATTAATGTTTTTAATGTGAAATCATCCTGCATTAGGGTAGGCTCTACATCCAATGACAAATCCTTATAAGAGACACACAAACGAACTGCTCTTAATTTATAACTTAGATGACTGATTTCTTGAATATGTGTAAGCACGTTTGACTGTACTTTATGATTGGCTTACCACATTCTGTGGATTCTTATTTTATGGTTGGCTTTATTCCTTTGATAACTATGTTAAGTTTAAAAAGCTAATGCTCTAATCCGTTCTTAGAAATAATGATCAGTACATATATATAAACTAAAAAAATGTGCAGTACATTGTATATATGTATTTACTTGCAATGTAATGTATATGTGCAAACTGTAATAATTCTAATAAAACTGAAAAAAGTCAATTAAGTAACATACTGAATAAAATATATTTTAGAATTAAAAAAATAAAACCTACTTAATCCTTAAAACACAAGAACAAAACAAAATCCTTGCAAGAGAAGACAGAGTTTTTTAACTGAATCCTTAAGATACTGAATCTTTATAAGACACAAACATTATGTTAAGTGAAATTAGCCAGACATAGAAACACAAAGACTATATGATTCCACTTATACGTGGAAACTAAAATGTCAAACTCATAGAAATAGAAAACATAATTGTGATTTCTAGGGGAAATGGGGATGGGAAAATGGAGAAGTGATGGCCAAAGGGTACAAAGTTTCAGTTATACAAAATAAATAAGTTTTAGAAATTTACTATACAGCTCAATGCCTATAGCTAACAATACTGTATTGTATACTTAGAATTTTCTAAGAAAGTAGGTCTTATGTTAAATGTTCTTAACACACATCATCATCATCATCATCATCATCATCATCATCATAACAATAATGGTGATGGAAGGAAACTCTGGGAAGTAATGGATATCTCTGTGGCCTTGACAGTAGTAGTGATTTCACAGGTGTATACTTGTCCCCATTTGCATTCAGTTGTGCTCGTTAAATGTGTACAGCTTGTTACATGTCAATCATGTCTCAATGAAGTGATTTAAAAAAAAGAGGAAAAGAAAAGACACAGAGACACAGGGGAAAGGCCATGTGAGATGGTGACAAAGATTAGAGTTAGTCATGCAGTCCCAAGCCATGGAACTCCTGGGGTCACCCGCAGCTGGAAGAGGCAAGAGAGGGTTCTACCCGAGAGTATTCACAGGGAACATGGCCCTGACAACACCTTGATTTTCAGACTTCAGGCCTCCAGAACTGTGAGAGAAATTTCTATTGTTTTAAGCCTCAAAGTCTGTGGTAATTTATCATGGGAACACAACACATTTAACAAAAAAGCATGTGCCACTGTGCTATAGAAAGATATGGGCTTTGGAATTAGAAAGAATAGTTTTAATCAGCTATCACTTATGATCTTAGACAAGTTATGTAACTCTCCCATTCCTGCATTTCCTAATGGAAATGGTAATGTTCAAGTGTCGTGAGGATTAAATGAAATTAGGCTGTGGACTGCCTAGCAGAGTAGTGCCAATACATTCTCAGTATGTCTTCCTCCTTCAGGCTCCACTCTCTTCCTTTTTCCTTTTTTTTTTTCCTTTTTTTCTCTCTTCTTCCACCCAACTAAAATACCAATCTGTTAGCATTTGATACTTCATTTGTTATTAGTTTGTGAGAAAATGATAATAAAAAAGAAAAGATAATTTAACATTAAAAGAAAATAAACATTTAAAACTTATATTCTTTTTATAATTCAACAATGTAGTGCTGTGTATGAGTAGGTAGGACTGATAGATTAATTTTTTTTTTTACTCTCCTCTGAAGGAATAATATACTCTTTCAAAATGATTTTATATACTATTTTAACTTATCCTTATAACAGCCAAATAAAGAATGCAACATAAAATACACTTCCCTCATACAAGTAAATGTAGTCTCAGAGAGGTGAAAATAAAAATCAATTGTAAAGAGAAATACAGTTTTAGAGTCTGTGATTTGCAGAATAATGGACTCCAAGATGGCCACATCTTAATCCTCAAAGCCTGTGAATACATCACCTTACATAGTAAAAGAGACTTTGCGATGACGGGGACATTGTGCTGTACACCAGAAACTGACAAACTGTAACTGACTGTACTTCAACAATAATAAAAACATAGTTTAAAAAAAAAAGAGACTTTGTGACATGATTAAGTTAAGGCTCTTGAGATAAGATTTTCTGGGGATATCTGTGCAGGCCCAACGCAAGCACAAGGGTCCTTATAAAAGGGAGGCAGGAGATGAGTTAGTAAAGGCAACATGATATGGAAGCAGAGATGAGAAAGAGTGAGGGTGAAAGACTGGAAGATACTATGGTACTGGCTGTGAAGATGGACAAAGCAAGGGGCCATGAGCAGAAAGGCAGGTGGCCCCTAGATGCTAGAAAAGACAAGAAAATGAATTCTCTCCTAAACGTCCCAAAAGGAATGCAGCCTTGCCAACACGTTAGTTTTAAGACTTCTGACCTCTAAGACTATAAGATAATAAGTTTGTATTGTTTATGCCATTAAATTTGTGATGACTTGCTAAAGCAGCAGTAAGAAACTAACACAGTCCATGACTGCTTTTCCATAGTTATGTTTCTACACCTCTCAAAAACTGCCTCCTTATGTGCTTGAAGTTGTACATTTCATCAAGTGGATAAGAGCTATATTTTCATTCAACTTTTTTTTCTGTCCTGAATCTCAGTTTATGAAAACAAAGTAAGGATAAAATATATGGAGATTCAAGTAGTAATTTCTGCAATTACATTTGGAAAGAATCATATTTATCTGGTGCTTTATGACTGAAATGTATTGACTTTCATCATGCTTTTGCTTAATTTAACGCTTTTTTAAATATATTTTTTGGAATCTTAGCCCTAGGGCAAGGATTTGGGGGTCATACATACTTGAGAAATTCTACACATCCCTTTTTGCCCTGGGAGGTTCACAGGGAATTTCCCTGTAACCTGTCATAGGTATGAAAGATTCTGTGTATGTTGTTACCATTTTGTCACTTCCTCTTTACCCCTGAGAGCCATCTACCCTGACCTTCATTCCGCTTACTCTACTGTAACTGTCCTTGTTGAAGTCTTTAAAGAAGATCACGATGCCAAGTCCAAGGAACATTTTTATCCCCTGATATTTCTCAGATGCTCAGGAGTAATAGACTTAATTGATAACCCCCTTCATCTATTCCATAATTTATACCATATTTACATATATTTATCTAAAGAACGGAGTTGACTTAAGATACTCCTCTATTTACGGCACATGATTACCATCAACCTACGCAATGCTCTTCTCTGGCTTTATTTCCATTTATTTTCATCTTCATCTCTGAGCCCACCCCTACTCTTATTGCCACAACAAATACTCCCTCTGTCTGGTATATGCTCTTGAATATATATGTAATTTTGAGAAATATATATATTGTCTTTGTGTATGCTCTTTAAATATATGTATATAAATTGCTTTGTGCTATAGATCCATTCTATAGCATTCATTCTGGTTTTTTTCTTTCAACATTTGGTTTTAACATCTATTTATGTTGTTACATATATTTTTAATTCATTGTTTCCAAATGTGCACAATTTTTTTCTAAAGAACTCATCTACCAGTTTTGACTTACTCATTTCCCTTGTAATGGGCACCTAAGTTACCTTCAAATCCTTACTACCACAAACATAAATATTTTCACATTCCTCCCCCTAAGACCTGCCCACAGGAATCTCTGGAAGGATATATGCAAGAGTAGAAACTGAGACTAAAGGTAAATGCAGATATTTTCACTGAGAATGTAGTGAATCTATAAATAAGTTTATGAAGAATAAAAATCTTAAAAATACTGAGTTTTCCAAGGGAACAGAATAGAGAGCCCAGAAATGAACCCACAAACTTTTGGTCAACTAATCTTCGACAAAGGAGGTAAGAATATACAATGGAATAAAGACAGTCTCTTCAGCAAATGGTATTGGGAAAACTGGACAGCAGCATGTAAAGCAATGAAGCTAGAACACTCCCTTACAGTACCATACACAAAAATCAACTCAAAATGGATCAAAGACTTAAACATAAGACAAGATACAATAAACCTCCTAGAAGAAAATATAGGCAAAACATTATCTGACATACATCTCAAAAATGCTCTCCTAGAACAGTCTACTCAAGCAATAGAAATAAAAGCAAGAATCAACAAATGGGACCTAATGAAACTTATAAGATTCTGCACAGCAAAGGAAATTGTAAATAAAACAAAATGACAACCTACGGAATGGGAGACAATTTTTGCAAATGAAACTGACAAAGGCTTGATCTCCGGAATATATAAGCAGCTCATATGACTTAATAAGAAACAACCAAACAACCCAATCCAAAAATGGGCAAAAGACCTAAACAAGCAATTCTCCAAGGAAGACATACAAATGATCAATAGGCACATGAAAAATGCTCAATATCACTAATTATCAGACAAATGCAAATCAAAACTACAATGAGGTATCACCTCACACCAATCAGAATGGCCATCATTCAAAAATCCACAAATGACAAATGCTGGAGAGGCTGTGGAGAAAGGGGAACCCTCCTACACTGCTGGTGGGAATGCAGTTTGGTGCAGCCACTGTGGAAAACAGTATGGAGATTCCTCAAAAGACTAGGAATAGACTTACCATATGACCCAGGAATCCCGCTCCTGGGCATATATCCAGAAGGAACCCTACTTCAGGATGACACCTGCACCCCAATGTTCATAGCAGCACTATTTACAATAGCCAAGACATGGAGACAGTCTAAATGTCCATCAACAGATGACTGGATAAAGAAGTAGTGGTATATTTATACAATGGAATACTACTCAGACATAAAAACCAACAACATAACACCATTTGCAGCAACATGGATGCTCCTGGAGAATGTCATTCTAAGTGAAGTAAGCCAGAAAGAGAAAGAGAAAGACCATATGAGATCGCTCATATGTGGAATCTAAAAAAACAAAAAACAAAAACAAACAAACAAAGCATAAATACAAAACAGAAACAGACTCATAGACATAGAATACAAACTTGTGGTTGCCAAGGGAGTGAAGAGTGGGAAGAGACAGATGGGATTTCAAAATTGTAGAACAGATAAACAAGATTATACTCTATAGCACAGGGAAATATACACAAGATCTTATGGTAGCGCACAGAGAAAAAAATGTGACAATGAATATATATATGTTCATGTGTAACTGAAAAATTGTGCTCTACACTGGAATTTGACACAATGTTGTAAAATGATTATAAATCAATAAAAAACGCTAAAAAAAATTTGAGTTTTCCAGTCCGTGAACATAGCGTTTCTCTCTTTATTTTATTTTTTACTTGATCTTGTAGATCTACTTGTAGATTTTTGTAAGAATCTTATAAGTTTTTGTTAGATTACACTTAAGTATTGACTAATTCATATGCTAATGACAGTTCTATATTTTTTAATTTCATTAAAAATTATTTTTGCTGTTTTAGAGAAATGAAATCAGAGATGGTCCCCACAGTGTCCACTTTGCTTGATGTCTCTTGGGAGAAGAACTGGCCTTTATTTCTCTCTTGTGTCCACAGGAAGGGACACATTGCATGTGCTAAACAAAATTCTGTTGAATAAGTGAAGATTTTGTAGGAGGATATATATTTATGTAGTCAGGGAGTTCACTCCTGGGTTTTGTTGGTGCTTCTCCTTGTGTTTTTAATCAGTAAGTCCTTTGCAACAGCTTATTCTCATTCTAAAATGGATATGACTAGGCCCAAATGCATAGTGTTTGATTATTTCATCACAAATCGTAAGCTCAAGACATAGAAACAACCTAAATGTCCATTGACAGATGACTGGATAAAGAAGCTGTGGTATATTTATACAAGGGAATACTACTCAGCCATAAAAATAAAATAATGCCATTCACATCAACATAGATGAACCTAGGGATTGTCATTCTAAGTGAAGTAAGCTAGACAGAGAAAGAAAAATACCATTTGATATCACTCATGTAGAATCTAAAAAAAAAAAAAAGACAAACAAACTTATTTACAAAACAGAAACAGACTTACAGACATAGAAAACAAACTTATGGTTACCAGAGGGGGAAGGGAGAAGGGAGAAGGAGGTGAGAAGGGATAAATTGGGAGTTCAAGAATTGCAGATACTAACTAATATATATAAAATAGATAAACAACAAATTCATACTGTATAGCACAGGGAACTATATTCAATATCTTACAGTAACATAGTGAAAAAGAATATGAAAATGAATTTTGCATGTTCATGTATGACTGAAACATTATGCTGTACACCAGAAATTGACACAACATTGTAAACTGGCTACACTTCAATAAAAAAATATATACAGAAAAAAAGTAGTAAGTCTCCACTCTCAATACCAAAGACAAGCATTATTTCCAATACTACACACACAAAAGAACGCAATGAACAGGAGCTACATAAAAATCACAGCCATGTCTACTGACTGTCAAATTCTGTCAAACTGACACCTCTGAAAAATTTCAGAGATTGTCCAAAAGCCAAAAGCACAAATCAGGCAACAATTCTTAAAGTTTAATTCCCTCAACAAAGCACCTTTTTTCTTTTAATGAAAGAAACAAACTGCTATAGTCTACATTCATGAGAAAGCCCAAGAAAAGAACTCTTGATTCCCTTCATCCAGGACCTGATAACCCAGCCAATGTTCCAACTGTTTTTAGTGAACATTTTCACATAATTCAAGAAACAGAAAATGCAAACAAGTTGGTCATGGGCATTAAAGGGAGATAGTTTCTGTGTGATTATTCAAATCAAATATCTGGCTCTGTTTCTTGGGATGAGGTATCTGCCAACTGTCAAATGTCAAGTGAGATGAGGTTGGAGGAGAGAAGAGGAAATGCAAACTGGGAAAGAGGGATTCCTTCTGTTTACACCATCATGTTTCAGCACCATCCATGCACTCTTGTCATGAAGCATCAGTGTCTTTTGTCTAATATTCAGTCCAATCATACCATCTGGACAGTTCAACCCACTTCTGCAGATTAAAACCCAATGTAGTCAGTGTGGTTTTTCTTCCTTTTTTTCTGTCATTGTTTAATAAAAAGGTGAATGATTGTTCCACTTATTTCTACAATTCTCGATCTCTATATTAAAATAAAGGGCAACTGTCACTTGCTTTCCTTCCAGAGACCATGGACAAAAGACACCTTTTGGCATTTCACTAAATGAAATACATTTTCTAATGAGAGAAGTGTTAACTTGTTCCTTATTAATGCAATCTCATTTAACTTAAAACTTTGGAGCATGTTACCATTCGCTGTTTTATACATAGTATTTTCTCTGAAAATTCCTAACCCCCTCAAATCTGTCAAGGCTTTGTTTCAGTAACTTATATGCTGAATGTATGGCAAACATTTTTGAAATCAAGCACATTGTTAAATCTTGTCCAAGATTCAGAGATTTTGTAAAATCAAACTAAAACAAAGTAGTCTAAACTTTAATGTAAACCTTAGGTGTATGAAAAAAATTGTATTCATTATCAAAATTGTGACCCCAAAATAGTAAATTGGTTCTTCTCTTTACTAAATTAGATAATATGACATTGAGTAAACCAAAATGATTATTTCCATTTTAATGCAAGCTTCATCAGTAAAGGAAGATAGTAAACATTCTCCTCGAAATATCAGCATAAAATTTTATCTTTACTATACACATAGAAAAGATTTGAAATTCATTATTTTGGATTTAAAAAAGTAGTAAGAAAATGTACTTGCCATTTGAAATGGTTCGGGAATTTTCAAAGGTACAAAATATATGGAGACCCAAGATAGTACACCACTAACTTCTTATAAATTCCAGTGGCAATTTCTTGAGAGCTCCGTTACTGGCATGCAATCCTATAAAAATACTTTTAAAAGCATTTTGTTGTGATGTAGACAAATGCACAATAAGGTTTTCAATCAAATTATATTCATTAATGACTTCCTAAAGATACAATTTGAAGACAGTCTAAGAGAGCTTGAATAATAAATTATTTAATATGTATAGTATTATATACTATTCTTTTATTATATAATAGTATTATACATCATTATTATATATTCAATATTTATTGAAGGTGAAAGCTAATTTATGAAAACTTTTTGGTACTTTTTACTTTATTATAAAATAGAATTTACTTCGCTATATATTATGTATTAACATAGAGACATTCAGTAATTATTTTTATAGCTTTACATTTTGAAAAGCCTGTGAAGTTTTGCTCATCTCATTTCAGATGTAAAATTTCATCTTGTTTAAAAAGATGTTATCGATGCTACTCTCGAATGCATGTGTGAACCCCCTGGTAGGGGCTGAGGTAGAGCAGGAAGGGAGCAGAAATTCAAGGTCTTGAGGACAGTGCCTAGAACAGGTAGCCCTGGTGCCAAGATGGTCCAGAGAATGGGGTCGAGGAGTTCAGCACAGCAGATGAAGCACGTAAGTGCTCTTCTGGATTTGGAAGCATTAAGACAAGGGTCTACACCTTATGGAGGTTGACAGTGATCAGCTAAACATAAACATAAGACAAATTCCAAGAGTAAGAAATATGCCGTCAATAAGGAAACCAAGAACCAAAAGTTGCAGATCAGAAAGCAAAGTGGTGGACACGGTGCAAAGAGGCTCAGACAGGATTCCTCTCCCTCCTAGGCCTGACAGACATTGGGCATCATTTCTGACGGCTATTTCTGTTCACCACGTAATCCATTCTTGTGTTTTATTGTTTCTAAAATAGCATGCTACTTAAGTAATTAGATACTATTTGGAATATTCCCATTTTTCATATACGTATCTTTTATTGATCCACAAAGGATGCTGGGAGAAAGATTATATCCACTCAGCCAGCCATGTGTATTCAATGCCTCATAGAAAAACAGTAATATATCACAGCTAATTTACTCTAAAAATAAAACCTTAAGTTTTATCCTTTTATTTTCCCATCCATGTTTCTCTGAAATTTTCTCAACAGTACATATTACAGTTATATGCTCAAATTCAAATCTATACATTTTATATTAGGTAGATATTACATACAATAAAATGTTTTGAAAACCATTCATTTAATTTTCCTCCAGGTTCAGAAGTGATGAATTTCTTGCCTAATGCTCTGGGCACATCTCTCAAACCCACTCACTCATCCAGAGTTAATATGGGTTCACTGAAATTCTCAGGTGTGTCAAGTTCTTTCTTGGCTCAAGGCCATTCCCCTCACTTTTTTCCCATACCTGGAACTCTTTTTCCTTCACTCTTCTCATAACTGGCACTTTCCTACTCTGCAGGTCTTGGCATAAAATTTACTTCCCCTCAGCTGTGGACGTCAGCAGTCTAAAATGGGTTTCTCTGGGCTAAAATCCAGGAGCCAGCAAGCCCCCACTTCCTCTGGAGACTCCAGCAAGGAGTCCATTCTCTTGCTTTTTCCAGTTTCTAGCAGCTGCATTCTTTGATTCCTGTCCCCTTCTTCCACCTTCGAAACTAGCAAGTTTAGCATATTCCAACCTCTTACTTTGACCTCCCGCCTTCCTCTTACAAAGACCCCTGTGATTACATTGGGCCCATCCAGATAATCCCATCTCATGATCGTTAATTTAGTCACAGCCACAAAATCCTTTTTCCATATAAGGCAAAAAAACCTTTTTTTACAGGTTCTAGAGATTAGGAAGTGGGCAACTTTGGGAGCCACTGTCCTGCCAACCACATACTTGACGGCTGACCTGATTTTCTGACTTCTCTAATCACCTGTAAAACCACCCAATACGTTTTTTATTTCAGATACTGAATTTTCTCTGCTAATAGTCTGTTTATCTTTTCCTTTAAATTCTTGAACATATTTTTAAGAGCTACTTTAAGTCCTAGTCTGCTAATTCCAATGTCTGGATCATCTTGGGGTCTTTTACAGTCAACTGCTTATTCTTCTTATCTGTGAGTCATATTCTATTGTAAATTTGAGTAGCATGTTTAAAGACTCTGGATTCTTTTCATCTTCCTCTGAACAGAGTTGGTATGTGTTCTATTAGAGAGTAAAATTAGACTTAGACTGAGTCACACTCATCTTGCGGAACCTCACTTTGCTAAGATGAGACTGTATGGGTTTTGTCCTTATTATTTATTCCTTGCATATAGATTTGCTTCCTTAAAATTTCAGTAGAAAGCCTGAGGTTTTTGTCTGATCTCTAACTTGGTGAGACTGAAATTCTAGCTTTTTTTTTTTCCCCCAGCAGTGGAAAGCAGTTGAAATCTCTGCCCAGCTTTTTCCAACTTCCAGCTGTCCCTTTCTGCTTGGCTTCTCTGAGTATTCCCTGATCTTGCTCAGTTCGGAGAACAATTAAGAATCTAAAGGAGTTTATATGTAGATAGGGCATCCTTCCTGCTTTGGCTCTCTCCCTTCGATTCCTGTTCAATTCGCCAGCTATTCGTGCAGTCCCAGCCTCCATCTTTTGATAGCTCGTAGTATTCTGATGCTTTGAGGGCCCCCAATGAACCATATCCCCCTTTTATTCATGCCCTTGTACAGTTCACTCCCCTTTTTTTCTATACTGGTCCTGGGGCTGCTTTGACCAATAGAATGGGGAGGTAGTGTTGTTTTAGCATCTCCGGGTCCAAGATTTAAGAAAATGTCCCAAGTTCTGTTTCACTTTGGAGGATACCAATCACCATATGAGAAGTCAACTACCCTGAGACTGTCTTACTGTGATATGACCGACCTTGCCAGACGCAGGGGTAACATGAAGAAACAAGATCCCAGATCAACAACTCTAGCTGAGCTCCCAGTTGAGAAAGAGCGCCAACTTGAAAGCCAAGTCAATGAGGCCATTTTGGAAGTAGATCCTCCAGTCCCAATTGAGCTTTCCCAGGTGACACCACATGGAGCAACAATAATCTGTCCCCACAAAGCCTCCTCAACGTGTAGAATTTATTTTCCCCTAAATATTTTCATTACAAAATAAACAGTATATATTCACATATATTATCATACTCTTAAGAAATCAAACACCAAAATACATATGTAAAAATGGAAACTACTCATATGCTGGTCACACACAACTACTTCTCTGCCAAAATTAATTTCTAGTGATACATGGATTGTTGTATATCCTTCCCAATGGTTTTATATATGTAAGCATTTATATAAATTCATATACACTTATGTTTACTTGTAACATAAGTCAAATTATATAAAAAGTACTATTTCTGTCTTCTTTATAATATTATATATATATATCATTTTTACACACCTATCAATATAAATACATTTACCTTGTTTGATTTAACTGTTGTATTATTTTGTCTTATACTGTGTATTAAGTACGTGCCGGAATTTTAAAATGAGCATGAGTATTTTGGTTATTTTTAACTTTGGGGATCACCAATACTGTTCTAATTAACTTTTTGTATGAATATGCGTACATACACACAAGCACACACATACTTATGCAAATATTTCTGTATGATAGGTTTTTTCAAGTGGACCTCTTGAGTTAAGAAATGTTAATTTTTTAAAGTTCAATTAGACATTGTAAGATACTGTTCATAAGACAGTCAGTCATGTGTAAGAGTCTTTAGCATCTCAATCCCTTACTACCACTAGATGCTATGATTCTTAAATTTATTTTTGCCAATATTATAAGCAAAAGTGACATCTCCCTGCCACTTCAGTTTGTATATTCCTGATATTTAATGAGTTATGCATTTTTTTGTATTTCATTGCCCATGTATATTTCCCTATTTGTTGCATGTCCATACTTGAATCTTGCCCAAATTTTAAATTGTGGTTGTAACTTTTCTATTAACTTTTAAGGGATTTTAGACAAATTATGTTTGGTAATTATTTGTCTCATATTTTTCAAGAATTTTCTCCAAATTTGTCCCTTTTTGTTGATGGTGTTATTTATCCTATTGCATTTAGAAGTTTTGTATAATCAGTGTTACTGTCATCTCTGCCCCATTATATACATCATGGCAGTTGAAATGTACTTTCCAGGTTCAAGGTTATGGGGAATAAACTCTACATCTTGATGGGGAGTGTCTAGGTTCTACAATAAAGTGTGGGGCCAGAAATATTACTCTGGACATTTTTTTTTTGAAAATGCAATCTGTCACAGGTTGCATTTCAAAAACTGCTTCTAATAAACAGGTAGGTAGATAGACAGACAGATAAAAAGATATAGATAGATATTGGAAGTTTAAAACAATAGTCCTTTGGAACTTTGAAGATACTGCTTTATTGCCTTCTCAGTTCAGTTTTGCTGAGGGAAAACCTGATACTACTTTGATTCTTTCTCCTTTGCAGATAGCCGAAGTTGTGTGTGTGTGTGTGTGTGTGTGTGTGTTTGCCTGCTTGCTTGTTTTTTCTTGCAGCATTGTTTTTTTTATGATTGCACCATTATCTTCTTTGTCCTGAAGTTTCATCAAATTAAGTCTACTTTGTTTTTTTTCTATGTATCTCGATGGCACTTTGGATGTGAAGACATATCTCCCTTCCCTCTGAAGCATTTCACTCCTCTCATTTCCTGGTCTTGCCTTTTGAAATGCACACTCAGTGGACACTGGGACTTCTAAATCTATCAACGTGTCTTCATCCATCTCTTTGCGCTTTTGTTTTACATGTTGAGGTATATCTTCCATCTTCATATCAAAATTCTATTCTTTCAGAAAGCGTTCTGCATAAAAATGTGAAGCTGGAGGCTAACAAGTTTTTAGTAACCTCTGTAATCACCCAGGATGACCAACATCCTTATCCCTTTGCTGACACAGTACATGCTCTGAAAGTGACCAGCTGCTGAATTGTAATTCAAAATCTTCCCCACTTTACTTTGTTGCAAATGTTCATATTTAGACTTGGGTAAGTAAATATACATTTTTACTGTGTAAACACCATTCAAAATAATAAGTTCTATGAAGTTTGTAAATGAGGGAAACATTCTGTCCATCGTGGCTTTACTGCCTTAGCACAATCTTTCAGCTCACTAATTTTATCTTCTGCTTTGACAACTGAGTTACATTTTCCATAACTGAATTTTATATTTTGATGATCACTGCTTCTTCTTTCTTATCATAGCTCATTCTCTAATTTTTGCTCATGAATGTTGTTCATGAATATGGCTGTCCTTCCTCCCTAAAGGTTCCTGCTCCTATTTACTTACATCACTGTCTTCTATTTCCCCTTTTAACTCTGTTCAATGGGAGCTATTTCTCATGCTTACTCATTTGGTCTCTGTCATGGTGTTGCTTTTTTCTCAAAAGTAGGAGATTTTAGATTAATTATTCCTATTTTCTGTTGAGGTTCTAATTTGAATAGGCATTTCTTCAGCCAAAAGAGAAGTGCTGTTTTGTCTTTTGAGAAGCTTTTTCTTGCTTATACTCTTTGTTGTGGTTTACTCAGGTCTGGTTTTCCTATTAACTCAATTCTATCTATTTCTTATCTTACAGAAATTTCTCTTAATTTCTAGCTTACTTAAGGTATATATATATATATATATATATATATATATGTAGATCATGAAAGAGAGATACTTTACTTATGATATATTTGCATTAGCATTATAATTCTTTACAACTTCAAAAAATTAAATACATAATTTAATTTGGAAGAAAGGTAAATTTTTATGCAATATGCCATTTTGGCCCAGTTGCTATCTGTTTTTCTACCTGTTAGTAAAACCATTTAAAAAGTTTTATATCTTTTCATTACACTAATATAATTCTGACATCCAGTTCTCATGGGTGTGTGTGTGTGCATGTGTGTGCGTGTGTGTGTGTTTTCTCTCACATCACTGAACAGTTCTAACACTAGCTGGGTGTCCTACAGTTCAAGTCAATTCTGACACTATCTACCTGGACATAGCATCAGATCCCACAGGTTCAGGGCTCAATCCCACAAGACTAGCCCCTTCCTTCAGATGCCAAATGCCAATCAAAAGTCCAGGTTGTCACTTGTGCTTCTGACCAACCAGCTATAAATTAGAGGTTCTAGTGACCCTCTCTTTGGGTTTGATCAATTTGCTAATAAAGGCAGCTCACAGAATTCCAGAACATTTTACTTACTAGATGATTGGTTTTTATAGTAAAAAGGGTATTACTCAGAAACAGCCAGTGGAAGAGACACGACCGGCAAGGTGTGGGCAAAGTGAGAAGAGCCTCCTTGCCCCTCTTAGACTACCACTCCCCACAAATCACCATGTGTTTACCAACCAGGATTTTAGGAGCTCTCTGCCAGGAATGGGGATGAAGACCACATATATATATTTTATGTAGTATATATACACATCTATTACATATAGCTATGTTATGATGAATTATAATATCACAACTAATAATTATTTTTTAAATGATACATCCATATTGATAATATAATGATCTAAGGGTAGTATTCTTAAAATACTATTTGCCTCAGATGCTGATTTTTAATCCAGATACAATCATTTTTACAGTTGAAGGAATTAGATGTCATTTGACATTTTATTGCTTGTACTTCCAATTTCTCCAGTATCATTTGCATTTGTAAAATATAGCTGTAATCTATGATAGATGTCCAGCCCTATTTCCCTTACATCAAATAATAAATGATAATGTGCATGTCAAATGAAATGACAAGACTGAAATTCTACTACAGTGTAAGGTCATATATATATATATATATGAAAAGTATCCTTATTTCACCCTTTATTGTTGAATTTATATCTCTTTGAGGAAAAAGATCATTTTAAAATTTTTGTATGCATCTTCTATTTCACGGATGAATTACTTAGAGTTCCTCAAGCAGCTAACACTTCCGTGTGTTTGATGCTTTTGCATAGAGTGGCCCGTCTGCTTAGAGTTCTCATACTCCTCTGCTGACTGACTCATACTCTTCTTCAAGACCCAGTTAAAGATATGCCTCCTCCTGGAATTGATCCCCTATAGTCCCACCTCCCCCAGCTGTGGGGAAGTTAGCTGCGCTGTATTCTTGCCAGAACACACATTTATCACTTCATTTACTGCACTGCATTATGAGTCTCCCACCTGTGCCTGGGAGCACCTTGAAGCATACATCTTTGTATCTCCGATGCCTAGTTTGTGCCCATACCTCAAAAACACCCAACTATCTTCTGACTTAAGTAACATGCTCCTTGAGAACAGGGATCCTGGCTCTTTTGTCTTTGTTTTCCTGGCATAATAGCAATCACTGCAATGTTTGTGCCATCACGCTTCTAAGTAATAACTATATATTTTTCTTCTTCTACTCATTGTAACAAACCTGTGAGATGGGCAATATTATTCCATACATTTTAAAGAGAAAGAAAATGAAGGGGGGAGGGTACTCAGTGGTAGAGCACATGCTTAGCATGCATGAGGTCCTGGGTTTGATCCCAAGCACTACCATTAAAATAAAGAGATAAATAAATGAACCTAATTACCTCCCCACCAAAACAAGCCAAAACAAAACAAAAAGACAGAAAGAAAATGAAGGCACAGAGAGATTAAGCAAACTCTCCAAAGTCACACAGCTAGTGTCAGGACCAATATTCAAGCCCAAGGAGTTCAGTTCAAGAGTGCACACACTTAACATTATGCTTAAGTACAAGCTTAATAACACTGATTTGATGAATATGCATCAGAAAAGCGTAAAACATACTGGGAATTCTCAAATAGATTTCATAGTTTCTGAGGAACATTTATTACAAAAAGTTGTCTCTATAAACTTCCACAGGATAAAGCCACATAATTTCTTCAAAGTTCTGCAGCAATTTTCCTATGGCATATATTAACCCATAAACAGTTTTAAATAGTTTTAAATTTAAGAAAGAATTTGCAACATGTGCTGCTTTCTGGGAATAAATTTTACCATATCACCATCTTTATAAATCAATGTAAATAATCAAACGCTGGACACACAGTATCTCAATATAAAGAAATCCAGCTTATATACTTGCAAATGCTTTCTTATATTTCAGGGTAAGATTTGCTTATTCTTTGAATATATAGGTATAAATAACAAAATAGAGATTAAAATTCAAGGACCAACAAATTTTGTACTGGACTGAACAAAATCCTTTTGTTTTTAACCCTGTATATAAGTGCAAAATATCTAAATTTTTTAAATTGATTTTTTCTAAACTCCATATCTATAAATATTTGAGATTCATTTTTATAAATGTTTTCAACCATGTCTTGTCTGAGAACAGCAAATGTAAAAAAACATGTACATGTCGTTTTTATTCTGACATTCTATAGAAATAAACTTTAAAATATTGCCAATTTAAATAAATGTTAATTCCGTTTCCTTGCATCAGAAATAAACTCATTAACTCAATAAACCAAGACCTGCAAGAATCACACCCTGCAACACACTCACGCACTAAGTTAAATAAACGCTTTTCTGCCTGCTGAGGTATTTCATTCCAGCCTTCCTAACTCCCTGTGCATGGAAGTAATAATACTATACATCCCAAGGTTTATTTCACTTCCTTTTTTCTCTTCTCAAGCATTGTCGTAAAAATAAATGAATATTGTTCCACTGTGCATGCTTTTTACACTCCTCATGATGAGAATGGATTCATGATAACCCATTTATTTTCTTTTCTTCTAACAATCTTTGCGGCAAGAATGAGATGCCTGAATTTTAATGCTTAATATGATCTTTGGAAGACTATAAACTTTTAATAGACTTTAAACATAAAGCGAGGGAGAGGATAAATAGCAGGGAAGTCTGTGGTTTGTTCCAGGAAATCCTGATTAATAGCCTCCTGATTGTGTCAGACCACCCTGAATATTTTCTGAAAACAATTGGTTCATTTTATGGCCAAATAAATCATAATTGAACTTACCAACTTCTAACCAAATACAAATCTAAATGAAGAGGAAAGGACAGAAGAACACACGTTTCTTTATGTGAGGGAGCTTCTAGGACATGACTCATTTTATTTGCTCTCTGCACTATTTATCCTTGCTAATTTCATGTGCTACTCACAACAAGTTTATAGACGACAAAGGTTTTCTTTTTAGACTTGCCCTCTCTGGGAATCGTTCTTAGGTAACTATAAATTAACACAAAGTCAGAAATATTCAACATTGTTTTTAAAATCTCAAGGGTAAAATATTGGCAAATTTCAGTGGTATGCAAGCACAGAATTTAAAGTCTCCTTGGAAGGAAAAATCGCTTCTGTAATGTCACCTTTAGCGGTGTTTGTTATGTGGTTCGAAATTTTGTTCTGGGTGTAAAACTTTAAAAAAATAAATTTCAAGCATGATGATGTTTACAGCTTTTTAAATAAGTCAGTCTTTCAGGGACTGAAATGCAACTGTGCTTTATAATTAGGAAAAAAAATGATAACGTGCAAAAGGTTCAAATCACATATATTTGTTAATTTCCTTTTACTGACTTCTTTTTAAAATATGAAATGAATTTCTTTATTACATAAAAGAAATGATGCAATCTCTTGGAGTGCTAATATACTGTAAATGATTCTTCCAAAATTGCATCTCCCTTTAAATGGATTGCAGAAGAAAAGAAAACAGTTAAAAAAAATTAGTTGGTATTGCTACAATATACACAACCCCCTGAGCTTTGCCTTTTAAATCAGCATTCTGCTGTTAAATAATAAAAGAAAAGTCTCATTATTTTCCCAGCTTCACTTTGCTTAAAGTGATTGATGTAGAATTTTACTGCCATCCAATGGCAGCCGCCTAATATAGCTCAAGTAAATGTCGAAAGCTTTTTGATCAAATTGCAGTCTAGGGAATTTAACTTATGTAGTACACTCAGAACTTACATCAATATATCTCGGTTTGTTACACAGTGAGAAAGAAATATGACTACGGTTTCAATTTATTGTGCGTTCTCCAAATTCAATTTAACAGTGAATTACTAATATTGCTGAACATAATTACCTAAATGAATAAATCAATCTAGGCTACTCACTAGAGAGAACATTACAGCATAATATTAATTTTTACATGCACCTCATCATATTAGTTTAAAAGGTTTCTTTTTACATTTAACAATCTTTTCCTACCAGGCAAAATGGCCTTTATTAAAAGACTATTCTCAGCTTTACTTCTGTTATTTGGAAGTCATTTGAATCTTTTTAGCTGCTACTGTACATCATACAATTTCTGATTAACATTAAATTGCATACTGTTTTAATTATAATCTCCATTCCTAAATGATTGAGTATTTAGATCATTTCTTAAAAAGGCAAAATAAAAATTATGCCTGATTGATATGAATGAGCTTGTGCTTTAAAACATTCAAGCTTAGTTATTTAAAATTCCCAATTTGAGGTAGAAGAGTTGATGGGTAATAAACCAATTTTATTTTTCATTACCATTAACTAAAATATAATGTGTCTGATATTAATAGGTAAATTGCTATTACAAAGTGATATTTGAATAAGACTTTATAAAAATATATTTAATAATTTATTTATTTATGAATAATTCTTTGCTAAATATAAAAAGTTTAGTTCAGTAATTGTTTTGAATATAAGGCAAATTCAGATAAATGTCTGGCCTATAATTTAAAAGGTCTTGTCAATATTTTTATTCAACTGAATGTTTTAAGCTTGTGTATGTGTATAAAAACAGCCCCAGGCTTTAAATATGTTTTGGTATTCTTGAACATCTGAGACTAATAATTTAATGGAACTGAAACACAGTAACATATTTATTTTAACTGATTTTGCTTTAGAACATTTAATTCCAACTTGTCTTTCAGTTAAAACTTCATAATGTTATTGTTTCTCTAAAAGATTTCCAAATTAAGTCCAAAACATTTTTTAGAAAAATCCAGGCAGACTTCACACTGAGAAAGATTCTGTAAGGAGCCTAAAACAATTTCGGGAATTTGGGATGGAAATAGATAAACTGACGAGCATTATCTGATATCAGCTGAAATCTGAAGACTCAGTGTTTACAGAATAAAGAAAGGGTGCCTTTGTGTGTGCTGGGAACCATAACATTATAACATCTATTTGTACATATATCACAAAATCACAAATCTAAAGAAAATATGATGACTTTGAAAGATATCAAAATTAAATTGGACATTTAATCCTAGAAATATCAAGCTAGTGAATACTGAAAAAAAATTATTTTTCAAATTTTCCATTTCTCTGTAGTACATTTGATTTTTGTTTTACAAATTTAGTATTTATACCACCATGTAAATTCTCCTTTCTAACCTGATGTTTTTGGTGTGGCAGCTGAAAATCTCAGTTTTAATGAGGTCCATAAAGGAAATCTAAAGTTCACTCTACCTCAGCTATGTTCTTTACAAGATTTGAAACTAAACCTTAAAGATAATATAGTCAATAGAAAAACCAGCTGCTTAGTGTACTCAGGCATTTTTAAGTCTGAATAAATTTAAACTAATTCTCATCAGAAGTTCCCTTTACCTGTACTATATTTTGTATGCATAATTCATATACTATATATACATATATACAAATAAATTTCTATACTATAAAATGTTACCTTCAGAAATTTTTATATTTGACCTATCATTTATTAAATTTTTGAAATTTGTGAATGATGTTCTAAAGGCATGAATTATAGTTTCATTTAATTCATATACTCCACAAATTCTCTTTATAACTGGAGGGTATCTTGCTTTGCCACCAATCACCCTGTCTAATAAGCACAAGTTAGCAATTTTCTCCACCTGCATGTGTGTTCAAGCAATTACACCGAAGTATAAACAGCCATCTGCAGTTTTCCTACTTAAAACTCATTCGTGAATCAGAACATTTCCAATGATATGATTTCTATATCTATTCCTATCATTTTCTCATCCAATGCAAGAAAGTGAGACAAGTTAACCTCCTTACTCTGTAAAAAAAAAAAAAAATACGGAGAGTTCTGAAATGTTTAGATTACTCGAAACATGTTGTTCTATAATGATTTGAATTTCCTTTTCATTAGCAAGAATACAAAGGACTATTTAAATATTATTTACAATGTATTCATTCACTATCACTTGGGAAAATATCTGCTTTGGTTTTAACCTAAGATAATAAGAGATTCAAGAATTAACTCACACCTATATTTTTGTTTAATGTGATAAAGGGATTGGTATGAGAATTGGTATAGAAAACTATTTTATGAACTCGTGATCTCTTTAACTATCAGTGGTACTGACTACTGTATTAGTTCTCTAACTTTAGGAAACATATTTTAATGTGAAATAGTATGCCAATACATAAACATTTTCTTGTGTACTAATTTTTATGCCCATAATTGTCAAACACATTTATGGTGCCTTTTTCAGATGTAGAGAGTGAAGTAGGAAAATAAAATAATGCATACATGCCAAGAGACAGGAATGGGTAAACTTCTAAGCTGTACATCTTGGATGATATAAATGTTCCGAGATATATTCAGATGTTTACTTCTTCATCCAACAAGTACCTTGCTGCCAAACCTGCTGCAAACCTCTCATACTTGCATTACATTTAAAAACATTTAGACCAAAACCTGTTTATACTAAGGCTGTGATTAGTTACAATATTCTGTTTGCTCCCTTCCTTGAAAATAAAAATCTTACACCATGGGTAACACAGTTCCTATGCCATGACACAGAAGTTCCCACAGCTTTCCAATTTCATCAGAAATGGAAAAGCCCATTATGTTTCTGCGAGACAGCATTGCTGAAGGCTTCTGCCAGGTATCTCATAAAATGATAGCTATTTTGAGTTAAGCATGCTAATATCAGATCCTATCAAACCAAAGAATTTCAGAAGCACAGGCCTTGGTCTTTCTTCCTCCAAAGACAGCATCAAAATCTGATCAAGATAAAAGCAAAAACTTCTGATGAATATACACTACATGATTAAAACCCTAAGACCCTACGGTTTAAACCTTGAAGACATTTTAATTATCTATTTAACATCTTGCTACTTCTGGAATTCTGACTGAGAATGTTTCTGACATAGTATTTCATGGAATGTCCTTTTCTCATACTGAGCCGCTTTTATACTCCAGATGTAAACACAAAAGCTTGCCTTTCATCTTTTTAAACTCCATCACATAAAAGGAAAGGTAAAAACCAAGACCACTTTTTCGCTGAGCCTCTTATATATAATATAGATTATAAAACTAATAACTTTTCTCAAATCTAGAAGTCTAGTTATTTTCTTTAAATTTTTACACACTACTGAAGAGTATATTTAAAATTCTTTCATTGTCAGGTTCTAATTTTATTCTTTGAGAGGGAAGAGACAGATGTGTTAGATTTGATGTGTCCTTAGATGTTTGCCTCCTTTGCAGGAATTAAGTCATTACTCAGAATTTCCATTAATTTTTAATCTGACCAAAGTAAACAGAGTATAATGAAAATTCTCTAAAATTTGTAAGTAGTATTTGCTAAATAAATTTTCACTTAAAGTTTGCTCAACTAAACTAAGTTCCATAAAAACCTCAGAAGAAAATTGGAAGTGCCATGAATTAAGGGTATTAGTATCATATTCTCAGATACTCAAAAAGTAATATTGATTTTTTACAAGGATAAAAGAAAAAAATAAATATAAACCTTATGATATTGCTACAGTCCGTGATTTTCTGTTATTTTTTTTTTGTCATCTTAAAATTTTCTTGCCAGAAGGTTTAGTTGTATGTCTTTCTGTATCTCTGTATATGTCTGAAGGTTTAATTGTGTGATTCTGTCATTGCATATGCATTTTGCCTTTGCAGAGATGAACAGCATGCCATGATACATTTTATATTGGCATATATATCCCAGAACACAATGGTCATGAACCTGTAACTTCTTGAATTTGGTTTGAAAAAATGAGTAAAGTTCAACAGTATTTGTTTCTAAAATATGCTTAATTTATAATGTTTTTTTGGGGAAAAAAACATGTTCTCATTTGAGTTTATTGACCTTATGGCCCTGATGGTTACTCATAGGAGACAGATTTCATCTTAGAAGGGGGTATTTGCTAACTAGGATTGAAAGCATCATGGTGGTGGCATGCTCCCAGATTACCACTTGAGAGCCATTGCTGGCTGATCAACAGAGCAGCTTTGATTGCAATTTCACAAAGCCAGGTTCCTGCTGTCCTGGCTATGAGGTTTGTATTCTTTTGTTTGTAGCAAGAAGGGAGGTTAGGCTTGATTTTCTACTTACTTCTAAACCTTAAAGCTTAATTTTGGCCTAAGAAGAGAATTTCTTAAAATGAAGTGTTTCACTTCACTTCATGAAAGTGGACAATAAGAAACAGCCCTTGCTGTTTTCTTGTTCATAGTCCATCTACCAGCAGTTGGATGACTAGATTGAACCCCCTTTTTAATTTCAGAATGGCTCCTGAACCAAACAAGAAAATCAAGGTCCAGAGGCCTGAAAACAGAGACACAACTTTCACGCCAAAAAAGCAACACTGAAATAGAAAAACGCAAGGGCAACGAGGTGTCCATCAAAACAGTTTCAAGCTCCTTTGCCCAAGAGTCAAGACCTTTTTGCAGTTGATTGTTCCCTTTTTAGGATTCTGCTTATGTCCCACTTCATCTGTGATCCTCTCATCTTTCCCTTATATAACCTTCCTTCCTCTGGCATTAATAAAATCATATAGAGGAATATAAAATATTGACTAGGTTGTGAAAGAATATACTCTGTTGTAAAGTAACGTAGAAAATTATGAAAGATAGGTGAAAAACATATGGCTAATTTAGACTTTAAAGAACCATGAAAAGTTTGCTTTGATATGATGCCCATATTTCATACTTTGATGTGGCTTGTTTTTCAAAATGGATTACATAGTTGATGTCAGAGATTCTCATTTTCATATATTTTGCATCAACATGTTGATCTCCATATTCCAAATGTGCAGCATATGTTCAATAAACTCTTCTGGAACAGAATAATGAGTAACACTAACTGTAGTATTTAGTAAACTAACAATATGTAGTGTGATACACATCATTCTCACAAATCGTTATTACTAAAATGTTAATGAGTGCTATTTATTCCAATAATTCATTGCAAACTCAGTCTCATTCACCTCATACAATCATTAGTTCAATGACAAAATTATTAAGAGAGTAGCATATATATTTTTGCTACTAAATATAAGTTACAGAAAGTGTGGATTCTGCCCAAATTTGTCTTTGTGAGAGACTTAGGAGCAAAAGCATTTCTTATGCACAGTGTAAGGTTATGTGAAAACATGCCCAACTCAACCCTGGAGAAAGAATACATAAGCATATATACAAATACAGAAGACAGAAGATGGCCCACTAGAGATTATTTACTATTTCAACTTGGTCACCTCCATCCCTGCAGGAGTGTAGGGCAGGCCAGGTTCTCCCGGGCTGCTGGGGAGATCGTTTTTATGTCTAGGTCCGTTCATTTTTCAGATTTATCAGTTTCTAGAGTCACTTATGAGTGAGTGATTGTGTTTTATCTGGAGTGGTCAGTCTGGGACATCTGCCTCTTAAGTGCGTCCAGAATCATCAGAATGTTTAAGTGTCAGTATATCTGGAGTAGACACTGTGTCCAGACTGTAGGCCCTTCCTGTTGGGAGTGACCTACACAGTCTGCTGTCGGGTCAGCCCATTAAGGCTGGTGGACATGTGTTGTCCATTTCATTTATACACAGTGCTTGGTGGAGTAAAGATGCTTTAAATGACAGCCAGATATAACAAACTTCTCAGGAATGTTTCCTTAAATTTTCAGCTGAGCATCGTTTTATATGACCATTGTATTCCCGTAAGAACATCATGACCAGCTGAACACTGGGAAACAACTGCTTCATATAACAAGGGTAATTAAAGCATATTGTCTATTCAGTAGTTTTGCAAAGGCCACCGGATATTTGCAGTGTAAAAGTTTATCACAGAGAGTGGGTCTATACCTGTCTATACACTATGGAAAGGTCTGCTGTAATAAGAACAACAGTACTAACAACAATTG
The DNA here is from genome assembly GCF_036321535.1 of Camelus dromedarius. NCBI lineage: Eukaryota > Metazoa > Chordata > Mammalia > Artiodactyla > Camelidae > Camelus > Camelus dromedarius. The sequence goes on along the minus strand of NC_087437.1, from coordinate 24,112,438 downwards.
ATCGAGTACTCACTAGAAATCAGATGTCAAAGGCCGACTCAGAGGCAAAAGTATTTAGGGAAAAAAGGAAGTTCGCTTGTAGAAAAGTTTTCATCTGAGTACAGATCTTAGTGAAACTAGTTAAATTTTAAAAAACAGAGAATCAGCTAGGCATGTATCAAACTCATAATGAGTGTTCACGGTGGAAAATCAGTAACTTTCTTATATGATTATCATATTAACAAAAACTGTCACGTATATGCAGCATCGCATTACAAAGATCACAATGATATTAGTTCTGCTAGGGAGTCAGTCACTTACAAGAATGCTCAAAATTTGGTGTAATTTGGGGACTGGAACTAGGCAGAAGGGTTCCGGGTTGTGGTGCTGTCAGGGCTGTTTCCTCGCTTTGTGTTTTGTCTACCTTTTCTCTTTCCCTGTTATAGAATATGATGTGAACCCTTATTATTTAAGTGGAGCAGGGCAGACGTTACGCTGGGCACCTTATTTCACTTAAATCCAGCAAGAAGCCTATGATGTTCACGTGGTGCTATTTACTCATTGAATTTGAAATTACACTGGAGGCGAAGTTTAATTTGAAGCAGTAATACATTAGGCTTAGTAAATAATTTAGGGAGCCCCGTGAGAATGATCTAACATGCCAGCACCCACTTGTACCATATGTATGGTCAGTATTACTTTCTGTTAGAGACTCATGATGAGATTACAGAGAAATTAGAAACTAATTAAGCAGATAGAACCAAACTTTTCACTCCCTGGTCCATTATATGCAGCCTATTACTCCTCCAGGAGCTTCTTAAACTTCACTTTAACAAGCTGGAAAGACATTATGAAGATGAACGTATCAACGGTTCTAATACATATTTGCATATGATTAACAATGCGAGAAGAAAACGCTCTCAGTACTGTACTTGGTCCTTTTCCTTCTGAGATATCTCTTCCCTGCCTATTCATTGGTGAATGATAAGATCACTTTGTACATTAAACTATCTCTAATATTGAAAAATTAGCTTAAGAAAGTCTGAATGAAAATAGAAAGCCATCTGCATTAAGTCGATTCTACATTTTTAAAAGATGCAGTTTAGGTTTTCTTTCAAATATATTCAATAATGAATCGGCTAACACAGTTAAGACCTCCTTCTGAGCTCCCGCCAATGAGTGGATCAAATTCATGTGTAACTGGCATCTCTTGGCTCATCAATAACTAAAGGGCTAACATTCTTAAAAATAGTTTGTGAGTTGAGGTCTAGTGGATCCAGGACTGTAGTGATCATTAAATAAAAAATTAACTTTAATCCTGCTCAGGTTTGGCTAACACATTTTTCCTTTTCATCTCATATGGTAGAGGATTGCAAAAGACACCACAGGACTCTGGGCTTGGATAGTAATACTGGAGTGGGGACCACAGAAAGCAAGCAGACTACACTGGGTTGTTACTAAGTCCTGGAATTTCCACTGCCTTCTCAGATGTCTCACATACACCCCTCTTCTTCACCCTCACAGCCTCTACCAGGATCCTGGAAGTATTATAATAATCTCTTCTTCTCCAAATTGGTCTGTCTCTAGGTTCTTTCCACCACCATCTCCTTTCCACATCAATATCAAAGTTTGTTTCTAAAAAGAGATAATATCAAATTTAACTTCCCAATCTTAAAAAACCACACATTAACTGAAAAATAAGTGTCTAATTTCGAAGTCCCTAATCTGCATTTCCACTTTAAACTTTCACTACCAGTATCCCTCTCCTCCATGCCTCACCATGTGTGGCTTGGTCCACATATGCTCTGATCTCTTTATTTTCTTACCAGCTCTTCCCCTCTTCTCCACTGGGTCCCTGACTTGCCCAGCTCTTAACATTCTCTTTCCTCTGCTTAGGATATGACCAAACCTCTTCTCTCTCCCATATTATTAAATTTCAATATCTTTAATGTAAAAACAATTCTGTGTTTCTGTAGATTCCTTAACTCTGAGTAAAATTAATCTTTGATTTCTCTGTCTCTGTTTCTCTCTCCCCCTGCCTCCCTGTCTCTCCCTCCCAGGAATTAATGGATAGGCTGAATTACCTCTATCTTCCTATAATACTTTAGCAAGTCATGTTATATGCTGAAGAAAGGATGAAGCAATGTATTCTCAAAAGTCATTTGTCTGTTTGAAGAGTTAAGGACTGCCCGACCAAATAATAAACAAAGATAAGAGAGTCACAAAGGTAGAGTGATAATAGCATCAGTGACAAGATCTGCTTTCTTGTCGTTTCTATTTCATCCAGAAAACCAAATTTTTCTTGCAAAGACAGGATTTACTCCCATGCCTACAGTGGGAGCAGTTCAACCACAATAAAATGTTGGCTAAACTGATTCCACTGGGAAATGCAAGGGCCCAAGTTATATGCAAACATAACATTTCCAAATCAGTAAAGCTAAAGTTTTCAGTATTCCAACTGTGAGAACAGTGTCTTGTACATAAAATAAGGCAATGCAAGTAAAGCACTTACTTGGGCTTTCATTGTAGCTGCTATCAAGGCCATCATCACTGTTCTTGCTGATGTTACTTCGGATTCCTCTGCATAGGCTTAGTCTAATGCTTTCTGCACCAAATATTTTGTGTGAGTTAAAGAATGCACCCATTCCAGAATGGGGTAGCATTTTATAGAAAGAATGCATAGCTGACTCTTAAACTGTATGGGACCACTTACACCCAGATTTTTTTTTCAGTACATACATACAGCACCACACAATCCGTGGTTGGTTGAAACCACAGATGCTGAACCAGGGATGCAGAGGTCAGCCTATGGGATTTGAGCATCCACTGATGTGAGCATCTGCAGTGGGTTCCCAGCCCAATTCCCTGCAGACACCCAGGGAGGCTGTTTCTTGCCTTGGCGGATGCCACAGATCAGCTGCAGTTTGACTCATCCAGACTGGGCTTGGTTTTATCTCAGTTTACTCCAATAAATCCTCTTTAAACCAACAGCTAACCAAGTCATTTTTTTCTCATGAAGAAAGATAGGAAGGTGAGAGGGCAAGTCCAATTTCCAAGCACATTTCAAGCCCCTGCTTTTGTCCCATTTACTAATATCTCATTGAAGGCTGCCCAGAGTCAAGCAGCTAGGAAATATAATTCTGCCATGGAAAGGGTGACTATTTGCTAAACAATACAACTATCACTAATCTCACCTGACTCGAGTCAGGCAGTGAACATGCAGATTACAAGTGACTTGTGCATGTTTCCTCTACTCCAGGAAGCTATACCCTGAGAGCCTCTCCCTTGCTTCTGATTTTAGAGGTGTTCACACCCCTCAACCTCTCCCAACTGATTTTACAGTCAAAGTGAATCATGTCTTGTCTCTAAAGGTTTATTGGCCTTGAATCTTGCAATTATGCAATTGTAAAGGGTGCTATGTATGTTACTATATTACTAGTTATTTTTATGAGAAAATATAGTACTATGAACATACATACAAATATGTTCTACATAATTTTTTTAACTAAATACTATGCATGGCTAATTTGTTATCTATATTATAATGAAACTAAACTGAAAAATTGGAGAAGTTATCAACATAAGTAGTAAGGATTTCTGGTTAAATACAAGGTAATTTAATCTGTTAAGAATTTTTTCTTATTGTAACCATTAATTTGTTACTTATTTATGGAGAATTTTACTCTCAATGACCAAAAACAGTTGTCAAAATGATCAATATATAATTATTACAATTCCATGTGACAAAATTTGACATTAAAATTGTCTTCTGATTCTAAAATTCCTTCCTATTTTAATAGAAATACACCTAATCTGTTGTCTGCTGTTTTAGGACCTTTTAAATAATGGTTCAGAAAATTAAATTTATATATGTAATAGTCTTACTATGGTCTAATTTTTATAAGTAGGCTTAGTGTTTAAATGATGATACAGAATATGCAGGCAAAAGACTATTCTTGAGCCTTTACTAATTTTGTTTAGATGTTATGTATAGATTATTGTAGCTAAAGAAGCAGGAATTAATCAACACATCATAGACTCAGAGAATTAAATATCCCAAATAAGAGGAATATATTCCCCAGATCCAAGACCAAGTAAGTTACCATGGAAAAATATTAACAAAAACCTCATTCAAGAGGATTTCAGACACTAACCTATGCTTCGTAGGATTAGAAGCATAATGGAATACAAGGACAATGAGTAAGATTTCATGATTGGGGTTTCATCATGGCTGCAGGTAGGCTCTCGTTTCTTGCGTGCCCCACTCAAATGTGAACTGCAGTGAGGCACCGAGGTTTTGGAGGAAACCCTGACAAGTAGGATCAGAACACAAGGGCTGAGTCCTGGATTTGCCTGTAATTTATGATCTGTCACAAAGTGATTATAAAATGATGAGACCAGACAGCATATCTTTTGCTTTAAATTTGATCTTTCAACTAAAAACATTACCTTAAGTTTAGCTGTTCTTACTCTAAATGTTTAAATCCACTGCTGTTCAAGATTTAAAATTTAATCCAAAGATTCTTTAATGTTATAAAGAAATATAAAATTACCCTAAATTAAAATTGACTAATGGGCATTGGAATAACTACAAACGCCTCCAAAATTATGCTTCTTTTAGTTGACATAACTAAAATCATTTCAAGATTTTATTTTGGTTTGTGCTTCAATAATCATTTCCCCATTCGGAACCCTGAGGAATAGATGAATCAATGAGTTCCAACCACACTGAAATGTTTCAACAGACAGATTTACTTTTACTTTAAAAAGTATGTTCTCTAACACTTTTTTATCAGAGGTAATGAATTTCTGAAAGGAAATAATACCTTTATAAAATTCCTCAATACCTGACTAGTAGGATCATTTTTATATAGATAAGCCATTTTCTTTCATCATGAATTATTCATGCACCTACCTTAATTTTAATTACCAACCCAACAGTCTTAAAAATCACACTGTACCTAAAAATATAAACACTATCACACTGAAGTTGAGAATGCATTATTCTTTATAAATAATTGCTATCATGCTGAGGTTGGCTTACCACCTTTTCCTGTGAAACCACAAAGAGGTTCTGTATGTATGCCTGCAACATATGCGCATGTTGGTTTCCTCTACCCTTGCTAAAAACAGACCCTCTTGGAAATCTCTTTTTCTGATATTTTTCATCTTGGAAAGTCTATTTGTTTTACTTTACAGGACCATTCAGTAGTTATCACCACTAAGTAGAAGACTTCTCATCATACACCTTGACTCAGGAATTCATACAGAAGACAAAACTAGGGCTCCAAGGACCCCAAATCAGAGGTCCTTCTAGGAGTGATAGTAGTTCTAAAGCTCTGGTGTAGCTTGACCTTGGCATTGCCTCTTGCAAAGATAAAGAATGCTTAAGATTTACACCAGTTTCACTTATTCCATTTATATATCCCTGGGTGAGTGAAATAATTCTTAAAAAAATTTTTTTTATTGAAATGTAGTTGATTCACAATGTTGGTTTCATGTGTACAGTAAAGTGATTCAGTTATATATATACATACATACGTATTTTTCAGATTCTTTTCCATTGCATGTTAATACAAAGAATTGAATATAGTTCCCTAGGCTATACAGTAGGTCCTTGTTGTTTATCTGTTTTATATATAGTAATATGTGTCTGTTAATCCCCAGCCCTTAATTTATCCCTTCTTGTCCTTTCCCCTTTGGTAGCCATAGTTTGTTTTCTACGTCTGTGAGTCTGTTTTTGGCCTATAAATAGAATTTGTATCACTTTTTTTAGATTCCACATATAAGTGATATCATATGATATTTGTCTTTCTCTATCTGACTTAATTCACTCAAAATGATCATCTCTAGGTCCATCCACGTTGCTGCAAATGGCATTATTTCATTCATTTTTATGGCTGACTAATATTCCACTGTATAAATATACCACATCTTTATCCAGTCATCTGCTGATGGACATTGAGGTTGTTTCCACGTCTTGGCTATTTTAAACAGTGCTACTATTAACATTGGGGTGCATGTGTCTTTTTGAATTATAGTTTTCTCTGGACATACGCCCAGGAATGGGATTGCTAGATCATATGGTAAGTCTATTTTTAGTTTTTTGAGGAATCTCCATACTGTCCTCCACAGTGGCTGCACCAAATTACATCCCCACCAACAGTGCAGGAGGGTTCTCTTTTTTTCTACTCTCTCTCCAGCATTTATTTGTAGACTTTTGAATGATGGCCATTCTGACTGGTGTGAGGTGATACCTCATTATAGTTTTGATTTGCATTTCTCTGATAATTAGCTACATAGAGCATTTTTGAATGGTGTAGCTCATCTTTCCATGCAAAAGGGAAAACAGGACTGCATACTACATTCCAAGTATTATATATGTAACTCTTTCAAATACATCCAAATGAATACACTTCAAATAGCAGTTACCCATACCCTGGTAATAGAGAATACATTTTCAACCTTAAATTTCTAGTTAAACTGTGAATAAGCTATTAACCATTAGGTAAAAGTTCTCATTGTTAGTGTTTTTAAACATTTATAAGTTGATTATTGGCTGTAGATACACTAGTAACCCTAAGAACTCAAAGTACAGAATTTCTTTAACTAAGTTAGAATAACCATTTCAGCACTGTTCATAGTAGAAAATGTTTTGAAAAATGTATGTCAAAATGTATGTCAATACACATATCAGGAAGCTCTTATAAAGAATCAAAATGACAGATGAAATGAACAAACTATATCACTAAGTCAGAAAAGCAAATTTCAGAAGAAAACTTTTAGTATGGGATTATTTCTGTTAAAATATATATGTTAACCAACTTAATCTTCATAACAACCACATGGAGAAGATACTATTATTATAATACTTATTTATAGATGTGGTAAATGAAGTATAATGCCCAAGCAACTGGGATTTCAATGCAGGAAATCAAGTATCAGAGTACTATTCTCCTAATCCAGCCACTCACTGTTTTTTTTTTTTTTTTAGAATAGGGTGATTTCACAGAGTTAATGAAAATGAAAAAAAGAAGAAAAAATTATATATAGCAAGTTTACCAAAATGCAAAATATTTCAACATCCAACTTATTAAAAACTCATTTCAAAAATTTCTCACATTGACTTACACCAAAATGTATTTCTGTGCTTTATATTAACTTCAAATCAAACTACTCAAAATAGCTGAAGTCATTTTTTTTTTTTGGAATGTTTCTGGTTGTAAGTTAGCTCATCAAGTAATAAAATCAACCCTTCTGAAAACAAACAAACAAGAAAAAAAGATGAGAGATGGCATGAACATGTAAAAACTACCCACTGCTTGTCAACAAGACACACATCTCTTTTTAGCCATTTTTAATATAAAGATTCTACTCTTGGAAAACAGGTCCTGGACTTGTCAATGCAACATGACAATATGAAAAATATTGGGGGTTTTGTTTCAGTTTTTGCTTACTAATTACTTGGATGATAATTTTCATAGAATTTTGCAAAGGAGAAAATGAAGCACCAATAAACTCAAACTCTGTAATCAGATCCCTCTGTTCCATTCTGAAGAACTTGAAACCTTTCAGGTGCTTTATGGTTTGCATCTTTGTCACTTCTTCCGTTCCTTTTGGCAACAGCCCCCAGATACCAACAGCCCCAAATATGCATAGCTATCTATACATTCATTCTTAAATTCCATTGCGAAGTAGAAGCATCACCAGTGAGAGGAACAAATGAATTTAGAGAAACAGAGATGTATTTAAATGGTGAAATCACCTATTTCCTACTATAATTTTTATGACTATATATTAGGAGCATTCAGTGCATTTTTACCTTGTACTGTCACCTAAAACTGACCACCGACACTATATTTCAATTTTGTCTAAGTCTTTTAAGCTATCCTAAATACTGAAGTTGTATAGGAAAATTCCTATGCAACTTAACCCAACAATGTCCTTACTAGCTTGTGAAAAGCAATAAAAAGTCTTTGAACCAAACTCACCCCCTCCCTTTTTTTTTTTTGTTTGCAGAAACCTTTCCAGGCAATGTCATACCTATTGTATGTATTAGATTCCTTCCTATCATGACTTTGCAAGAAATTGATTCCATTTCAAACTACACTGCTATAAACCATGACTGTGCTGGTTATTTGCAACATGTCCAGAGGTGAGCTGGAGCTCACTAAATTAAGGCTTTTAGAGCCGAATTTTACATATTCAGGAATTTTGCAAGCCTGTTCTTAAACCACTGATAGCTTTAAATGGGCCATGGCTTTCATGATGAAACTCTGCACAGCCTATAGAATTAGGGCCTTTCCCCATCTTAGACAGCTATTTTACCAATATGCTGTTGGGTTTACCAGACATGATCATTTCCTAGCAATCCTATCTATTAACCTTATTGAAACTGAGAAAGTTGTGTATCACACAGAGACTGTCACCCCCATGCCTTATCACTCTTAGATAAGTGATTGAGCAAAATTATAAAGGATGATCTCAGGCAGGTTGCTGGAGAAGGAGATTAATTTTCACATCTGTCTTAGGTTTCCCATTGCCAAAAGGTTACTTCTTGTGAAGAAACAGGAGACAGGTCTGCTGATTTAAAAATGATCCATCAGGTTGTCTTAAATGTTTCCCTTTTGTTTCAGCTGAGGTATAATTAGTCTATGAGCCGCATATTCACCATATTGCCTTGTCTGTTCTTTACTCACTTATGCCACCAAAGATATTTTTTTATGAGGCACTATGGAGTCAGAATCAGGTACTTTGCTGCTCAGTTAAAGTTAACTGGGGCCACAAGTGGTTTTAAACAAGATCTAGGGAACAGATGGGCCAGTAAAGCAGGGCCATGGTGACCAGCCGTAAAAGAATTCCTCCCAGGGTGTCTTAAAAACAGCCGAAGTATTAGAGGCATTTCCTCTAGAGCCATCTGGCTTTGATTTTTCTAGCTATTTTTTTCTGTTGACATACAGAGCCACAAAGTTAAGGAAGCAATAATTCTTCTCTAGTTACTGTAACTGCCGATGCAAAACCACCAATGTTTCTAAAGCCACTCATCAAGTATAGGGACCTATCACGCAGAAGAATGTTCTGTGGGTTAAAAGATTATGTTAGCTAAGGGAGGAGCGGTACAAAATGACACTGTGGTTTAAAGTCAGTGTACATGTTCTTCAGGAGTTCTTATAATTATGGGTTCAAGTGATGTCAGTTTGTTTTATCCCACCTATAATCGAAGGCCCACTGAATAAGTTTCTATTAATTAAAATCACATTTGTGGGTTTCTACTTCCTAGACCATGTTTGCAGGAAGCCAAATTAGCAGCCTATTTCATTATAGAAAGAGCTAAGATTGAAGGGAGTAAATAGAGTGGTATAAGAGTTAATATTCTAGTTTGTATTCCGGTAAATGTCAACTAACTTGAGATGCTAAGCATGCTTACTGTCCTTTAGCCAATGCACAGTAGCAAATGCAGCTATATATATATGTGGCACCCATATGTGGGACTCTGTCCCTTCTGGTTCACCTGCTGCATTCAGATGTCGAAGATGCAGTTTGGAACTCGGAAAATCTCATTGTCACATAAGCAGACGTGATTCCTTTAGGATATATCCTCATCCACAATGACCTTAATTCTCAAGCCTTGACTCACAGAGTTTTTTCCCATTCAACATTCAGTCACTTTCCAAGGGCTTAATTTCCAGAATATATAAACAGCTCAAACAACTTAATAAGAAAAAAACAAACACCCCATCCAAAAAAGTGCAGAAGACCTAAACAAGCATTTCTCTAATGAAGACATGCAAATGGCCAATAGGCACATGAAAAAATGCTCAATATCACTAACTATCAGACAAATACAAATCAAAACTATAATGAGGTATCACATCACACCAGTCAGAATGGCTATCATTAAAAAGTCCACAAACAATAAATGCTGGAGAGGTTGTGGAGAAAAGGGAACCCTCCTACACAGTTGGTTGGAATGTAGTTTGACGCAGCCATTATAGAAAACAGTATGGAGATTCCTCAAAAAACTAAAAATAGACTTATCATATGATCCGGCAATCCCATTCCTGGGCACATATCTGGAGGAAACCCTAATTTGAAAAGATACATACCCCCCAATATTCATAGCAGCACTGTTTACAATTTCTAAGACATGGAAGTAAACTAAATGACATTCGACAGATGACTAGATAAAGGTTTGGTATATTTATACAGTGTAATACTACTCAGCCATAAAAATAATAAAATAATGCCATTTGCAGCAACATGGATGGATCTGGAGATTGTCATTCTAAGTGAAGTAGGCCAGAAAGAGAAAGAAGATCACCATATGATATCACTTAAATGTGGAATCTAAGAAGAAGACAAATGAACTGATTTACAAACCAGAAATAAACTCATGGACATAGAAAACAAACTTATGGTGACTGGGGCAGGGAGGGATAAATTGAGGGTTCAAGATATGCAGATAGTAGTATATATAAAATAGATTAAACAACAAATTTACACTGTATAGCACAGGGAACTATATTTAATACCTTGTAGTAACCTATAAAGAGAAAGAATATGAAAAAAATATATGTATATATTTGTATGAATGAACTATTATGCTGTACACCAGAAATTGACATAACATTGTAAACTGACTATACTTCAATAAAAAAAGACAGACTGGCTAAATGGATTAAAACAAATACAGATTCATATATATACTGACTACAAGAGACTCACTTTATATCTAGAAACAAACACAGACTGAAAGTGAGGGGATGGAAAAAGGCATTCCATGCAAATAGAAATCAAAATAAAGTCAGGGTAGCAATACTTATTATCAGACAAAATAGGCTTTTAAACAAAGACTGTTACAAGAGACAAAGAAGGACATTACATAATGATTAAGGGGTCAATCCTAGAAGATATAATGATTGTAAACAGATGTGCCCAACATATGACCACCTCAATACATAAAGCAAGTATTAACAGACATAAAGGTAGAACTTGACAGTAATACAATAATAGTGGGGGAAATTAACACCCCACTTACATCAATGGACAGATCATCTAAACAGAAAACTAGTAAGGAAACACTGGTTTTAAATGACACATTAGGACGGATGAACTTATTCTCTTATCTTATATATATATTAAGTTCATCCGTCCTAATGTGTCATTCATATATATATATATATATATATATTTATTTATTTATAAAACATTCCATCTAAAAAGAGCAGAATACACATTCTTTGCAGGTGTACGTGAAATATTCTACACGATGGATCACATGCTAAGCCACACACACACACACACACACACACACAAAAAAGCCTTGGTAAGTTTAAGAATTATGACCATGATGCCACGAGACTAAAAAATAACTACAAGAAAAAAATGCAAAAACTACAAACATGCAAAGGTTAACCAATATGCCAATAAACAAACAATGGATCACTGAAGAAATCAAAGAAGCCAAAAAATATTTGGACACAAAAAAGAAAACACAGTGATCCAAATCTATGGAACACAGCATAGGAAAGTTTACAGCCATACAAGCTTACTTCAGGAAATAAAAAAAATCTCCAATAAACAACCTAACTTTACACATAAAGGAACCAGAGAAAGAAGAACAAACAAAATCCAAAGTTAGTAGAAGGAAAGATTAAGATCAGAGCAGAAATAAATGAATCACAGACTAAAAAACAATGGAACAGATCAATAAAACTGAGAGTTTTTTTTTTAAAAAGATTAAAAACATTGATAAAACTTAATCAGCTCATGAGGGGGGGAAAAAAAAGAGAGGGGGCCCAAATCAATAAAATCTGAAATGAAAAAATAAAAAAAGTTACAACCAACACCACAGAAATAACAAAGGGTCATAAGAGATTACTACAAACAACTATATGCCAATATAATGGAAAACCTAGAAGAAATAGACAAATCCCAGAAATGTACACCTTCCCAGGTCTAACAGGAAGAAAATAAAGTATGAACAGACTTTACCAGTAACAAAATTGAATCAGAAATAAAAATATTCCCAGCAAACAAAAATCTAAGTTTAGATGGCTTTGGGGTGAATTCTACAAAATATTTAAAGAGATAACATCTATCCTTCTCAACCGATTCAAAAATTGCAGAGGAAAGAACACTTCCAACTCATTCTATGAGAACAGCAGTATCCTAATACCAAAACCAGATAATGATATCACAAAAAAAGAAAATTACAGGGAAATATCACTGATGAACATAGATGCAAAAGCCCTCAAAAAATACCTGCAAAACAAATTCAACAATACATTAGAAGGATCATAAACTGTGATTAAGTCGATTTATCCCAGGCATTCAAGAATGGTTCAATACCTGCAAATTAATCAATACGATACACTACATTAACAAATTAAAGAGCAAATACCATATGACCATTTCAATAGACCCAGAAAAAGTTTTTGACAATATTCAACATCTATTTATGATAAAAACTCTCCACAAAGTGGGTATAAAGGGAACATACCTCAATAAAAAAGACCATATATGATAATATCATACTCAATGCTGAAAAGTTGAAAGTATTTCCCCTAAGATCAGGAACAAGACAAGGACATTCACTCTCACCACTTTTAATCAACATAGTATTGGAAGTCCTAGCCATAGCAATCAAACAAGAAAAAATAAATAAATAAAAGGAATCAAAATTTCAAAAGAAGAAGTAAAAGTGTCACTGTTTGCAGATGACATGATACTATATATGACAAATCCTAAAGATGCCACCAAAAAACTACTAGAGCTCATCAATGAATTCAGTCAAGTTGCAGGATACAAATTAATACTCAGAAATCTGTTGCATTTCTAAACACTATCGGTAAACTATCAGAAAGAGAAATTAAGGAGACAGAACCATTTAAAATCACATCAAAAAGAATAAAATATCTAGGAGTAAATTTTATCTAAGGAGGTAAAAGATCTGTACTTGGAAAACTATAAGACACTAATGAAAGAAAATGTAGATGACACAAATAGATGGAAAGATATATTAATGTTCATGGACTGGAAGAATTTAACAATACTGTAAAAATGACAATATTACCCAAGGCAATCTACAGAGTCAATGCACTCTCTATCAAAATACCAGTGGCATTTTTCAGAGAACTGAGACAAATAATTTTAAAATTTGTATGGATCCACAAAAGACCCTGAATAGCCAAAGCAATCTTTTAAAAAAGAACAGAGCTGGTGTGGGTATAATGATCCCTGACTTCAGACTATACTACAAAGCTACAGTAATCAAAACAGTAAAGTACAGGCACAAAAACAGACACACAGATCATTGGAACATAATAGAAAGCCCAGAAATAAACCCATGCATTTATGGTCAATTAACCTATGTCAAGGAAGCAAGAATATACAATAGAATAAAGACAGTCTCTTCATTAAGTGGTGCTGTGAAAACTGGGCAGCTACATATAAAAGAAGGGAATTAGAACATTTTCTCACACTATATACAAAACTAAACTCAAAATAGACTAAAGACCTAAATACAAGACCAGCAACCATGAAACTCCTAGAGTAAAACATAGGCAGAACATAAATTGCAGCAATATTTTTTTGGCTCTGTCACCTAAGGCAAAGGAAACAAAAGCAAAAATAAATAAATAGTACCTAATTAAACTTAAAATCTTTTGCACAGTAAAGGACACCATCAACAAAAACAAAAAGAATCTATTGAATGTGAGAAAATATTTTCAAATGAAATAACAATAAAAGATTAATATCCAACATATATAAACAGTTTATGCAACTCACACACACACACACACAAAACCCAACCCAATTAAAAATGGGCAAAGACCTGAATTAGACATTTTCCCAAAGAAGACATACAGATAGATGGCCAACAGACAGATGAAAAGATGCTCAACTATACCTATCATCAGAGAAATGCAAATCAAAACCACAATGAGTCATCACTTCATACGTGTCATAGTGGCTGTCATCAAAAAGTCCATAAATAACAAAAGCTGACCAGATGTGGAGAAAAAGGAACCCTTGTACACTGTTGGTGGGAATGTAAATTGGCAGAACCACTGTGGGAAACAGTATGGAGTTTCCTCAAAAAATTAACAATAGAACTATTTATTTATAATAGCAGCAGCATTATTTATAATAGCCACGATATGAAAGCAACCGAAGTATCCATCAACAGATGGATGAATAAAGAAGGTGTGGTGTGTGGAATATTTTGACATTTGCAACAACACGTATGGACCTGGAGGGTGTTATACCTAGTGAAACAAGTCACACTAGAGAAAGACAAATGCTTCATGTTATCGCTTAATGTGGAATCTAAAAAACAAAATGAATGAATGTAACAAAAATAAATAAATCACCTTAGCAAACTAGGACTAGATGAGAATTCCCTTAACTAAATTAATATATCTACCATAATCTCACAGAAAATACCACACTTTAATGATGAAGCTTTAGGAAATTACTACAACAAACTAGAAAAAGTGAAGATTCCCTTTATCAGTATTTCTAGTCAACATTGTTTTGAAGCTCCTAATAAATACATGACATAAAAAGATTCTGTAAAAGGTTATGAGAAAGAAATATTTGTAGAATATATGATTATTTACACAGAAAAACCAAAAGAAAGTAAGGATAAATCCTTAGCATGAATAAGAGTTCAGTGAAGTTGAACAAGATTAATAAACAAATACTAATTGTAATTATTTACACTATCAAGGTACAATTAGAAAATGTAAATTTTAAGTGACAGTGTTTACAAGAACGAACAAAATCATTAGGACATAGGAATAAATCTAGCAAAAAAACATACATGACTTTTAAGGAAAATCATTAAGCTTTATTGAAAAACATTTTAAAAATACAGCCTAAAGAAACATGGAGAGATATACCACGTAATTATTAAGAAATCTTGATAAGATAGAAACAACCTGGCTCTCAAAGTCATTCCATACTTTCACATTGGACCACATAGAGGCTCTAGGCGCCCAAGGAAAGACGGGGACGCCTGGAGGAAAGAGAATTGAGAACACCAAGGTAGAACTTACCTATGTCACCATTTGGTTCTGACAAAAATTCCATGTTGATAATTCAGAGAATGATTTTAAATTCTGGAAGTTTTTTTTTTTTTTCTGCAGTCTCTATTTCTACGGATAAGAGTCTCAAGCTTAACAATGTGTTTAGTTGTAATATCTGGTCTGAAAGGGGGAAAAATATTGAAATTCTCAGGAAAGTGAGTAGAGGCCTCACTTAGAAGCTAAAGCAGTGCTATTAAGTCCTCAAATTTAAGAGCTCTGAATTCTCCTACACAGAATTTTCTTACATGGCTGCATAATTTTACTTTTATTATAGTCATCACCTTCAGACACTGATTATTTTGGAGAAGCAATCACAGAAACCTGAAAAATCAAGGTCTGATGAGAATCTCTAAATAAACCATGTTTCAGAAGCCCAACTCTAAAAAGCAAAGAGTTTTAAACGTACGGTCCAAATTCTGCATTTCATCTCTACTGAAAAATCTGACATTGCACATATTAAAAACAGAGAGTGTTAAATTTAAAAAAATAATTGGGTTCAAAGAAGTCACTCTTTTAAAGTGAGTTAGAATGATATACAAATAGCAAAAAAAGTCAAAGGAGTAAAGGAAAACCTTGACTAATAGAATTTAGAATAATTATTTAACTTTTGCTTATAAAATACTGCCATTAAAATAGCTTAGTTTTATATATTCATGTTTTACATGTGAGTGGCTTCAATGTTTTACACTTGGATACCTAATCAAAGATACTCTATAGATTTCTTTATTTCCCTAATTTGCTAGCTAACAGCTGGCTGTCTCAATACCTCTTAGTAAGTAATTTTTGTTTTCCCATTAATTTTAACCTAAACTTTATATGTATTTTGTGGGCTCCTCTACCAAATCTCTAAATATCAGAGTTGTTCCGGTCCTCACTGTGGACTGCCTTCACTTTTCTCTCTAGGTATGGGCATCTGCAGGGCTTTAAATACCACTGCTATGCTGACCACTAACAAGTTTACATATCCAGGCTAGATCTTTGAGCATCAGATGGGACACACCCAGCTTTCTACTTTATATCTCTACATACCAAAATGGAACCCTTTATTTTGCCCACAAAATATGGTTCCTCCTATTGCTATTTCTCTACTTCAGAAATTATCAGAACCTTATATCCAATATTTCAAGCTAGAAATTTAAAGGACTCATCCTTGAGAAAATCTTTTCCCAATGACTGCCTCCTTCTCATCTAGACCTTCAGTACAAGCTCTGTGCCTTGTCTGAGATTGACAAAGACATAGTAAAGGATGACTGTCTCCTAAATAGCCTACAATTATCTACTTTTTTTTTTGCAAGTCATGCCAATTTCTTCACAGAGCAGCTGGAGCTCTGAAAAGTCAGCGTTGGACTAAGTAACCCACTTTGCCAGAATAACTATTTTCTTCATCACTGAAAAGGTGTTTAAGACACCCGGACCAAGCTATACAGAGGAAGTTAAATGGGGGTCTTTGCTTTAGGGACACGTACAGAGCAAAAATAATCAATCATCATTACATTATGTAATTTTTACCGCCCTCTCAGGTAGTAGATATTTTAACCCCATTTCACAAACCTGAAATTTGAAGCTTAAAACAGTTAGCTAACTTCTCTAAGTCTGTTGTCTGACTAAAAAATCGGTCTCTTTCCACAATATTGTACTATCTGTCCTTAAGAGCCTACTCAAGAATCAATGAAAAATCAGAAATATCCTTTCCTCAAAATCTCCCAGCTGAGCCAAGGTCTAAATTTCCTGTGGAGATCTTATCACGTGTAATCTCACCAAAGCTTTTACAACTTTAGCTACTGCTTCAGTGACTTGCCTGTTCATCCAATACCTGCATATATACTTTAACAGAAAACAATTTAGAAGTTAATAAAAATAAAATTTCTTCTCATTACGCCTCAGACACCTCAAGCTGCTTTCGCATAGCCCATGAATACCTGAAATTCAAAATGTCAGTCTCCAAGTTTTCAATATAATTTTAGTTGCAGTGGAGCATTTACAGAGGTTATTTTGCTACAGTGGTGAAATATTTTTGTTAAATACTGCTATTTTACCGCAAGAAATAAGCATTATCTGACACATGAGTAGGTAGCCAGAAATTTTATGTACCCAAGGGAGATGTTCAGAAATAGGTTTCTTATTGTTTGCTAAATTGCAAACCTACAGATTTCTGACTCTTATGAAATGCTGGATGGATGGAGCATGATTTACCAAGATGGAGAAAGAAAACGAATGCAGAAGATTTGGGAAGGAGGTGGGTAGGAAGAAGATTTTTTTTTTCACTCTAACTTGCTTTCTATTTTTTGTTGTTGTTTTCTTCTTCTTGTCAGAGCAGTGTTTCATACACTTTCCCAAAGATAAGAATACATTTTTTTTTAATCCAGAGTTCAAGGTATTTTCCTAGGAAATTCTGACTCAGTGATCTAATAGGGAACTTGGAGAACCTGTATTTTTAACAAGTATGTTGAGAGGTTATTTATTACCAAAAGGATAATTGTGAAACATTTAATAGACCATTCATGAGCCAAGTAAAAAGTAGGTTCTTTCTGTAATGTAGGGGATTTTGTTGAAATAGTTGTTTAAATGTATCCTTTATTAAGAGGATAGAATTTAGCACCTTAGGGCTTTTAAATTAATATCTTTGAATATGTTTTGCTGAAAAGGTAAAATACCTTAATTCATTTAAAGTTAGCATTATAGCCTGACAATGACTTCTGAGTTGGCTTTTTGGAGACCTTCAGATTATGTGTTCTAAAATTTATCTTGGATTTCTTTGAAACTCCAGATAAGCATTATTAAAATATATGGAAAACAGTAATAATGTCCAAAAATTTTTTAAATAACTCTTACAAATAAACAAGAAAAAAGATAAACCATCTAACCTAATAGAAAAAAAAAAAGATAATAGATAAAAAGAGAAAAGTCCAATGACCACTAAAAATGAAAACATGTTCTAACTCATTAGTAACTAGAGAGATGCAACTCAAAACCATATGAAGTTCCAATTTTCATTCATTAGCTGGCAAGTTTTAAAGTAGTGACAACCATTCACAAGGAGTAAATTTGTAGTACCAACCCACAGGGTAATTTAATACCTGGTAAAGTTAGGGTGACTATAAATTGCATCATCAAACTGTGACTTTTTAAAACTGAAACAGCATATTAAAATATATAAAATTATGCAATATTTAATGGGCTTATTAAAATTGTTTTTATTACATTGATGGACATACAAATAGTTCTCAAAATTTTTTGAAAATGAAATTCTTCAAAAAATTTTAAACCATAATTGAAACATATAAAATAACTTTTTAATATTTTTTAAACATTAAATATAGCATGTAGAATAATTATTCTGTAAAATACTCAACGCAGTTATTAGTAGTAATTAGATAATTATCTTTGGTTACTTTCTGAAAATGTATCTCTTTTAATATAGTTTATGATTGAGTTTTAATAAAACTATCTGCAATCCAAAGTTGACTCCAAAATTGTCACCACCACTAAGAGTTATCATCAGTGTTTAGTTTTCTGACTGAATTTTTTAAAGTGTTCATAATATTGTCAAGTATTTTATTTTTAGCAGAATAAACTTCCAAAAGCTTTATTTTGGTCCTGTTAATTGGATGCTCAATTGAAACATTTTTAGATCTAATTTTCTATGTGAAACACCTAAATGGTATTATTCAATTGTTTGTGATTTTTCTCTGCTGCTAACAGCTCTTGCATCCTATTTCATAAGTGCCAAGGAGATTTGGAACAAAAAATGAATATAACTTACTTAAGAAGACAGTAATTTGATCTAAATGAAAAGCCATGCTTCTCAGAGTGCTATGCTTGCACACTTTATCCAGATTCACAAATGAAACCAGTGAAAACGACATCTTCAGGCATTTTTCTTAGCATTACTATTAACTTCTGAAATAGCAGCTAATATTTTTGTCCTCAGATTTGTATCTTCTGGCCTTCATGAGATCAGTGGTACCTTTATGACCCCAACAGTAAGACAGAAAATGCCAACGGATGTATTGTACAGGTTTTATGGGTGCCATAAACTTTCTTGAAAGGGATATTCAATACTTACTTTTTTTTTAATTAATCACACTTTAAAAAAAACCCACTGCTGAAATATTTCAAAATAAAGAATCATGGCTGAACAACTCAATAAATAAATAGTTGTTGGTGTCTGAAAGATGACAAAACCACTCTAGCAAGACCAAGTAACCACTCTCTATGTGCTCAGCTTCTATTCTCCGTATTATTCACATGTACCTAAGCTCTTATTTCCTTTGTTTTCCCCAAACTCAACATATGGTGGCCTGCCAGTTTCATTTAAGGGGACAGCATGAAAAATTATGTCCAGTGCTTACCCCACCATCATGCAAGATTGGAAGAAGTTAGCTATCCCTAGCCACTGCTGACTCAGTCCACACTGTTTTATCAACAACACTGTGTGCTGTCCTTGAAAGAGAGGCATTAGCCATGTTTTGTTTGAAGTGGGTCAGGAAGATAAAGTCAATTTTCTGATTTAACCCCCACCCCCCACATTGAAGTTATAATTCTGTTAACATTCCATTTGTCTCACATTTTCATACAGCCATGACAAAAGCTGGAAGTATTAGACAAAATGGACATTTAACAAACCTGTGCTAGTTTTAATCAATGCAATTTATAACAATATTTCATTAAAAAAGAAAAATGCAGGACAGATGCTAAACCAATATGGATGCATGGACAAGAATAGTAGAGTGGCACTCATGGGAGCAAATGAGGATGTTTAGTCTCCCCAGAACTGAACTTGTGCACACCCTGCAATCCTGCAATGAATCTATATATTCATTAGAAACTCTTACACATTAGTACCTGGAAGGACAGAGAAGGATTTTCATTATAGCATCTGGATAAATACATCATGGAACATGATTAAATACAAAAGACAGGGATCTATAGTATCAAAGTGGGTAGCTCTCAAAAAAAATAAGTGGGGAAAAAATAATAAAATGATACATACTTTATGATAATATTCACATGAGCATTAAAAACACACAGTACACCAAGTGTAATATATAAACATATATATTCTAAATAATCTATAAAATCATGAAGATAAAGTTAAACATCAGGTTCATAATAATTGCACCTCTGGACAGGGAGAAAAGGAAAGAAACCTGAGGAAGTGTGCTCAAGTTACAACTGAATGCAATATAAATGGAACAAGGTATGCATTAATACTGGTTATTTCTGGGTAGTGTTAAATAGAGACTTCTTATATTATTCTATATTTTATGTTTTTCACATTTCACTCAAAAACAAAATAATTTCACAAAAAACAATGCTCAGTTTAACTCGGAATCATCTTGTTACATATTTACTTTGCTTAAAAAATTCCCTGTCCCTGTTGCTCCCTCCAAGGGATTAAAAAAAAATGAAATATGGAAAATGTGATACTTTATTAAAGAAAAAATTTTATAAATATGAAATAAAGTATATAAGCAGCACAAGACTCTTCTTGATACATTACATATGTAATCACAGAGTATGAGGACAGAGAAGAATATATGCAGAATTTGACTTCTGAATAAAGGAAATAATTCTCATGTTTAATTATCTAAAATACATTCTTAAAAGAGATAAATGACATTTCAGAACTGACATTATTACAATGAGAAATGATTGAAAGATGCTAATAAAATCTATGTAAGCTTTATGGAAACAGTGACTGCTTGCTGCCTTTTAATGTATAAAAGATGAACAGCTACCTTCATGCAAATTAACCAGACTTTAGTTGCACTAATTAAGAGAACTACAGCTTAGTCAATCAAATGGTAACAGATTAGTTACAACGGATGTCAGAATCATTCTTTACTAAATTAGGCTTAGAATCGTATCTGTTTTGAGAAATATTACTTTACTATAAATACATAGAGAAAAGATTGGTTGTACAGATTAGTATGATTTCAGTAGAACATGTTTCATCTTCAAGAGCTGATAAGAACTTTCCAATCCATAAAACACTGTAAGAGAAAACTGCGAATGAGGCTAGACACACATTTCAAAGAGCTGATGAGGTTGCAAATCAGTTCTGCCTCACTCCCGAATTACCTCGATGATGCTCAGCACTTGCAGAGCTTTTCTAGCTTCAAAGAGCCTACAAATTTTAACTAATTAATCTTTACGCTACCCAGTGAGATAGTGATAAGAAACCCCTTGAAGAGAGCATCTAACTACATAATTTACACTTGCCTCTGTAGAATTCAGCATACACACCATGTTGTGTTTTCCTATCTTTCTATTTCAATAAATCTTGAGAGAGATGATATCCATATGTGAATACATGATGCATAGCCGTCTATTGTGTATGAAATGATGTACACTGCACTCAGTCTGCAACTAAAAGCTAACAAAGAAAGATATATGTACAGCCAACACACGAAAAACATCTGGTACGTTCTGCTGTATTTTCTTTTCTCATTCATTTTACGTCTTGTTCTCGGCCATTCCAGAGTGGACTTGTTAGATTTGAAGAGGCTAAAACTCTTCCATGCAGGATATATAATTCTGCTGTTAATTTTTAAATTATTCTTATTTATCCTGAAATGAACTGTTTGACAATTAAAAGCCTATAAACTATGCTGAATATAAGAGAATACCATCTGGGAAAGCTTCACCCAAATCAAAGAATATTTAACTACTGTATTAAGAATTCTCTACTAGGATTCCCTTCTCTCTGCAGGTAGCTGGCTACAGCAGTCTACCAAAACAAATCTATTCCTGCAGTAAAGGCCAACACTGGGTCACTCAGGAGAGAGCACTTTCTGTCTGCAAAGGGCTCTACATCTTTTTGCTGAAATAGGGAAAATCTGTATCCGGTTTTCCTGTTTTGCTGAAAATTCACTTAAAAATTAATCTTCTTCTTTCTCATTTCAAAGAAATTCTGCTTACCTTCAAATGGTTTGCTCCTTATCTAATCTCTGTAAATACCTCTAAGCACACAGACATACCCATACACGAAAGAAACAGTATACTTGGAAAACCATCCAATGTGTACATGTGCTCTGTTTTAAAAATTCTCTCATGAACTATATGCATTAAGGTTGTAGTTATCATTCAATAGATGATCTATTTTACTGATATCCCAAGGACATCACTGGAGTAAGAATGTACAATGTAAGCAACAAGATTTCTATATGCACACATTTTATTTGTAACTAAACTTACATGGTTAAAATGGTCAGTTTTGTCAAAGACATACTGGCTAAACTCTATTTCTGTTTTAATTTTCTTTTTTTTCCCCCAAGTTCCAAGCATTTTTCCATTTAAGTTCATCTAAAATAGACTGTTGAGCATTTACATAAAATGAAAAAGGTAAACTGAAAATACTTGATTTCTCACTATAAATAATACAGTCATTTCACTTTTCCTTAATTAATTACATGGGAATAAAGAACGACTATGTCATACTGATTTATTATTTGAGCCTCCAGAGACAGAAAGACTGAATTCTTTGGTAAGGGGAAATAAATGAAGGGTTTTTACATGGATCTACCTTAAAACAATTGAGAGTTTTACAAACACTAAACTCAAATTCTTTCTTACAATTAAATGTATCATTTCTTTCTTCTTTTCCTTCTCTCTGATTCTCTATCTTAAAAGATAGGATTGGAACATAGAACAAAGAAAGTTTTCCTATAGAAAGAGTCACAAAGATGTTTCAGGAGACTGAGGTCTTAGATGAAGAGGAGAAATGATATAGGAATGTAAATTGATACAGCCACCATGTAGAAGAGTATGGAGGTCCCTTAAATATTAAAAGCAGAGCTATCATATGTTCCAGAAATTCTATTTCTGGGTATACATCTGAAGGAAATGAAATCACTGTCTCAAAGAGATTGCTGCAACCCAGTGTTCATTTCAGCATTATTCATAGTAGCCAACACATGAGAACAACCTAATGGTAAACGGACAAAGTGTTCATTGAGACTAATTTCTTGATAAATTTTATATATATATATGAGATGGAATACTATTTAGCCATAAAGAGAACGAAATCCTGTCATTCATAACAATGTAGATGGACCTTGAGGGTATTATGCTAAGTGAAATAAGTCAGAAAGAGAAAGAATAAATCCCATAGTTTCTCATTTATGTGAAGAATCTAAAAAACATCGCTCCTAGAAACAGAGAGGGAGAGTAGTATGGTGGTTTCCAGGGACTGGGGCCTTGGGTAAGTGGGGAGATTTGGTCAAAGGGTCCAAACTTCTAGTTTTAAGACGAACAAGTTCTGAGGATCTAATGCACAGCATGGTGACTATAGTTAACAATACTGTATTTTATACTTGGAACTTGTTGAGAGAATAGATCTTAAATGCTCTCACTGCCCCTCCTCCACAAAAACAGATGGCAGTTATGTGATGTGATGAATGTGTTAAGTAACCTTACTGTGGTAATCATATTATAGTAAATGCAAGTATTAAATCATCACATCATATACCTTAAACTTGTACAATGTTACATTTCAATTATATCTCAATAAAGCTGGAGGGAGAGAGTATCAACGGATATTTTTTAAGTAGAAAGGATAAAAGCTTTGGTGAGTATATTAATCAGGGTTCTCCAGAGAAAGAGAACCAACAGGATGTGTGATTTATATGCAAAAAGAGAGAGATGTATTTTAAGGAATTGGCTCACATGATTGTGGAGATTTGGCAAGTTCAAAATCTGCTGGGTGGGCCAGCAGGCTGGAAGCCCAGGGAAGTGTTACAATTCAAGTCCAAAGGCAGACTGCTGGCAGAATTTCCTCTTCTTCTAGGGAGGTTAGTCTTTTTCTGTCAAGGCCTTCAGCTGATTGGATGAGGCCTACCCAACATTATGAAAGAGAGTCTGCTTAACTCAAAGTTCACTGCTTCAAATGTTAACCTCATCTAAAAAGAGACTTAAACAGAAACATCTAGAATAATGTTTGACCAAATATGTAGGTACTGTGACCTAGCCAAGTGAACACATAAAATTAACCATTATAGCAGAAAAAGAAATTCTGTAAGATCTAATATGCATCAAAATATCCTTCATATGTTTAGTCTGACTCCATCTGGATACAGATAGCCAAGGAATGATGGAGAAGTATTTATTCTCTTGATAGAGACAAGGTCATGACTTCCCTAACTCAGTCCCAGAATTGTCTTAGAAAGGAGAAACACATCTATTGCTCATATGTTAGGAGCAATCTCTCCACCAATAGATCACAAACTTGAAAATGTCTGCCGACACAGAGCCTCTGGTCTGGGAAAGACATCATCAGAATTTGACCTTGAACCCTAATGATTAGACCTGGGATCTCTGACCTTAGTTGAACTAATTTCAAAGCCTAAAGGGAGTTCTCTTTTGCAAGAGAAGCTGACTCTTCAAACACTCTATCCCGAATCCAAGTTTGTTGGAATTCTGAACAATGCAGTATTCAACGCACAAATTTTTTTTTCCTGTTTTGAAACGTTTCATTTTTGGGTGTGGATTTATCTCTATAAATTACTGTTGGTTTTTGTGACTGTATACATGTTCAAGTTCTGCAACACTTGCTTATGAGAGGGCAGACATAGAGAACACATACAAGGTCAAAAATGAGACAGGAATTCGGGTCTTGCAAGAGAGCTTAGCCAAGAGTGAGCAGGGACACTTTTTTCTCTCTGGGTCTCTCATCTGTGAGAAAGCAAACTACAAAATGATTACAAATAAGGTCTAAATGAAGAAGGACGCAATCTCTAGTGTCCAATTTGATGTTATCTCTCCTGTAAATCCCTATGCTATCTCAAAAGACTTCATTTAAACATCTTAAACATTAGATCCTGGTCTTGAATACCTAAATGAAGAGGACTGATGCAGTAGCTACCTGGGAAGATCTGGTTCAAACAGAAACAGTAATTGGGAAGTGGTCCAGGGCCAGATTGCCTGACTGAGGCATATATAAACCTTGGGAAATCCTAGAAATATTTGGATAAATGAAATTAGTTAATAACGCTCTTATAAAATTATTATAAAAATGTCCAAAAGGACATCCAGACTACAGTGTACTGATTAGAGCAGTGGGACTGGACATATCAATTCAATCTGGGTTTTGGGTAAATCCCCCAATACCTGAAATCAATGTTATATCATAAAACATATTTGTAATGGGTTATATAAAAACCATTTGATTTCCTACTGCTTGCCATTATTAAAGGAAAGGTAAATGTCATGAAATCTAACCTTAAATTGTAAGATGACTTTTAACTTCAATAAAACTTACTTAACTTGGCATATGTAGAATAGATAAACAAGATTATACTGTATAGCACAGGGAAATATATACAAGATCTTGTGGTAGCTCACAGTGAAAAAAATGTGACAATGAGTATATGTATATTCATGTATCACTGAAAAATTGTGCTCTACACTGGAATTTGACACAACATTGTAAAATAACTATAACTCAATTTTTAAAATGTTAAAAAAAAAAGTACTTAACTTGGAATAAACAAATGTGAATTTTCTTATTTTTTCATGTTAAGATGATGGAATTAAAACAGAGCCTCCTTCGAATTTTTACTGTCTGGTGTCATGGCCACCAAGCTAAATGATAAACACCGTGCAAAATTGACACAGAATGTTTGTATCAAGATTGCTCCTCTTCAGAACAAGAGTTGTTTTAAACTTTGACCATGAAATGTCTCTTCAAACATCAAGAGCCAAGTAATATTACTTAAAAGTGACAATAACAAAACTCTGGCAAGAAAAACACCACCAAAAGATATTACCACATTTTTATTGGAATGTGAAAAGGAAGTAGAAATTTCTCACTCCAGTAATATTCAGAGATTCTTAATCATATTTTTGACACTTTTCAAGATGTGTCCTAGGCACTAATTTGAGCTTTTGAAATCCTCTTCTTTTAATCTTTTTTTAAATTTTTCTTTCTTTCTTTTTTTTTTTTTTTTTTTTGCTTTACTCATGAGTTGGGTCAAACTCCACATAGCTTCAATCACTGTCCTGACATTGTGCCTGTTTCTGAACTTTGTGTAGAAACATTAAAACTAATTAGCATTATAAGCTGACCAAAAAAAAATATGGATAAATGTAAAATATACGTTGATTCTCCATATCTATAATCTTCTTGACGAATATTTGTTTTCTACCTTGAACACTAATATTAAATTTTTAAGGAGTATTTTCTTTAAACAGGGATACCAATTATGTTTTACTTCCCTTCTGCTAATAAACAATTTTGAATCTTTTCTGTTTTTAAAAGTTCAAGTATATCATATTCCAGTAAACAGAAATTGTGTTTATTCAAGTATATATTTGCTACTCATTTTCTCTTACTCTCTATGCCGGCAGCATAATCCTTTAATGGACAGTAAAATTTTCTCTGTTTATTCTCTGAAGATTGAATAAAAAGGATGTTAGTGACTCCATAACTCCTTTGGAAAGTGATCTCAAAACTAAGTTCTTTCATCCTTCATTTTCAGCTCAATTGTATGACCAAATGTGAACCAAAAGTAACTAGAATTGTTCATAATTCATGTTTTCCTGCAGCTAAGTCTCTAAAAATATTAGCTAGAAACTTCCCTAGATTACAATAATGTTAATAGAGATTATTACAAAGGTTTCTTGGAGTTGAGTAGTGTTTCTAATTACATACAAATAATGAAAATATAAAGGTTGAAAAATACGATAAATGGAAGAAAACTGTTAGAATTACTGAAATATTTACAATGCCTTTTTCATGTAAATTACATACAATCAGACATCTATAACCTTTGTTCAGCATCTGCAGATTCAACCAACTGCAGATTGAAAATATTGAAAAAAATAATTCCAGGAAGCTTCAAAAAGCAAAACTTGAATTTGCCACACCCAACAATTATTTATATAGCATTTACCTTTATTTACAACTATTTATATAGCATTTACATTATATTTAGGTATTATAAGTAATCTAGAGATGATTTAATGTATACAGGAGGATGTGCATAGGCTATGTGCAAATACCATGCCATTTTACATAAGGGACTTGAGCTTTGGCAAATCTGAGTATTTGCAGGGGTTCCTGGAACCAATCTGCCATAGAAACTGAGCAACAATTGTGTATTTTTTAAAAAGAAACAGCTCCTAGTGCACTTTTTTGGTTCTTTCTCTGCAATTATGCTAACAAGTATCATGCTGAGAAAGGATTAGTCCTGATGGACAATCAAAGACAATGCTTCCTTCCTGGTAAAAAGGTGAGAAAAGATGTCGGCATCTGAGCTGCAGTTATTAGGCATGGCAGCAGGAGGTCCGTATGACCAGTTAGTGAGCAAGATCAGAGTTTGCTAAAGTAGACAAACTGCCTAGTCCCTACTGCAGGCTCCTCAGTGCCATCATATATGAAACTTCTCTGACTCGGTGGGTGGAAACCACACTGCACACATCTCCCTGACAGTTGGACTTAGTGTTCTTCCCTCAGCCTGGCAGCCATGACACCCGGCCAGGTAAAAACCCTGGTGGGATGAAGCATTTGGCATAGCAGCAGGACATGTGCACCTGTGAAATCCGAAGGAACGGAAACATCCCTTAAAGAAAGAACCAGGAAGGACCTACCCATTTAGTTCCATATTAACAGCAAGAAAAACAAAAGATGAGAGCGGGCAAGATTTTAAACACAAGATGAAGGCGTGTTCCTTGCATCCTCATCATGCCTTTGATAGTAGCTTTAAGCAAAATGATGAAAAAAGTACAACAAAACCTCCTGCTAATTTTCATGATATTGCTGAGTGATTACTATGTGGTTCCACAGATTTTTATCTTTCAGTTTGTGCTTTATTCATTACAACCTCCTGAAAATATTTTCCTTAATATCAAAGTTTGAAACCCCCAAATCAGGTAAGATTTATTTTCTCTTTACTGGTAATTGTTGACACTATGGCAAAACACAGCTCCAACATTTCTGAGATATTCCTTTAAGTAGCATAATAAGTATGTGTTAGCTTGCCCTGTATATATTATATAGACTACTGATACTAACATGAGAAAACCACAGGTCTCCAAATGAGCTAATCATATAATACTAAGTAAACACGCCTTGTCTAAAGAATATGGGTTAGGTTACATTCCAAAAGGACAACGTGGAATAAAAACATGGTATCTTAGAAATGGGTGTCTAATGCAATCATTTTTAATGTACCTCCCAGAGATCGCTTTAAGGCAAAGGTGACCATAAGGCCAGTGGTAGATGGTTACAACCCGTCTTCCCCAACATCTGTGTAAATAGATTCAAAGAACCAACGGCTGCAGTTTCAAAAATTAAACTACAAAAGAGCATATCTATAACTGTACACAAAATCGCCTTGTCTACCCCTTCTTCTTACCCCCTACTACTTCTGGTGCTATTAAAGAAAAAGAATGTCTGAGGACCACCAAGGAGAAAAAGGGCAGAAAGAGGACATGGGAATAATTATTTTCAAGGGTGCCTTGAAAAAGTCGTTAGTCCTTCTTTCTGTACTCTAGAGAAGCAGTGTCTGTGCATATAAATCAAACCAGTGTGCTCAGAATACATGTGTTTGTAAAAATGGGCAGTTTCTACTAGTGCTTTTCTTTCTATTTTCCTATTGTCTTAATTTGTAGCAAGATATTTAAATATGGCACTGAGGAATGACACTACCACACTGCTATCCGTGAAGACGGACACAAAAACTGTGGCTACCCCACTTCTCAGAAAGAATGCTCAAGGAGCCCTTCTGTGTGTCTTTAACCCACCAATCTAAAATGATCGCCTACAATCAAACCTAAGGAAGAAGAATACAGACTTTGATCAAAACAGAAAAACTGTATGTTGATGTGAGGTTGTGGAGGTGGGTGGGGGAGTGATGGTGGTGGTGGTGTAGTTCAGCTTTTAAACATAGCCTTCAAAATTTATTGAATCCTAAGTGTCAGATGCACTCCATACAATTAAACCGCTTTCAGGTAAAGACAAAAATTTAAGACCGTGAGACTTTCCTAAGGATAGTAGAGTTCACATGTGGCAGGGTCAAGATCAAATTTACCTCACTCCAAAATCCCTTTTCATTCCTCCAAACCCTACTGTATATCTTCCAGAATGACCAATTCACAAACAAGAAATTTGTTGGTATCAGGGTAACTTAACATTAAGGTCCAGAAAAACCTTAAAATATACACTAGCTTCCCTAAGTCACCAGCATGTTACTTTCTTTCTGATGGGGAAAGGTTGTGAAATTTTCCATGCCTTCTCTTGTTTACCAACTGCTCAGAGCCCAATGTATTCTATACGCAAATAATAACACAGTGAATGGCATTTTTTATTTCCATTGCATGGTCTTACTTTCTCTCTGTATCTGTATTATGTATCATCTTGTTTGAAGTAGCAAAAGTCCTTTCTATTGTAGAATCAGTTAGGAAATAAGAAGAAATATGTTGTATATGTACTATGTATCTATGATCTGAGACTAAATTTTCACATTCCCATTTTATTTTTCATTGTTTCTTTTTTGTTTGTTTGTCTATTTAATGGAATGGTCAAATGAGACCTTGTTCAAAATGGTCAGCTTCATTTTCAGATCTTCAGTGATGCCTGGGTATCTACATGCAAAGCACCAGTTCCTTGAACTAGGAGAAACCATCCATCCACAATCTTCCTTCTCCTTGGCTTCTCTGCTCTGCGCTTTAAGCACCAGAAATGCAACCACTAATCATTCACCACTCTTTATCTTACATTGTTTGAGACAGTCCTGTAAAGAACTGCAATGCCCCACTCTGCTTATTAGAGACTGAAGTGAACATTTAGCTGAGGTTTCAAGAATTTGGTCTCCACAGTGGGATGGGAACCAGAAAACTGAGCCATATCAGAAAAATTTCATGAAAACTATCCATGAAAGTGACAGACCTACCACATGTTTTTTTTCCTCCACTCTCTCTCCTGATACCCACATTAATATCATAAAGGAGAGTTAACAGTAAAGAGAGAGAGAGAAAACACAAGTACTTTTAATGACAAACAACCTGCATGTTATAAAGCAAATGGAAAAAGCCACCCACAGGACAGTTAAAACCACAGCCTAGAGAATGTCTGAAGGGAAGCCAGCCTAAGAGGAGGCTAAACCCTACAGAATCCCCTCGAGCCTCTAGACCAGGAAACACAGGATTCGTCTGAGAACAGGAACAAGACCTAGGTCTACATGACTCGTACACTGAACAGTTGAGCCTTCCACCTCTCCCCCTCTCTGGGAGAAGGACATCTGCAGTCAGGTGTGTCTTCGCCACCTTCCATCAAAGCAAATGATAGAGTGGTTCTGTTCTCCTCAACTAAACACCTGGTAAGGCACCCACTTCTAAGAGAGAAGTCCTACACTCTCTTTCATTTGGAAGAATCTCAGCTTAGGAGTTGATGGTTTGGTCATGTAGCAATTCTACTTTTAATTTGAAATTGAAAACCTACAGATGGAGAAGCCCATGTACTTCTTCTCACTTCAGGCCATTCAAGCAAAAATGGGAGAGTCAACTTTCCAGAACAAATGCAGTAGACAGTATTCACCGAAGAATGATGCATTGACAGAGACTATGACTTCTGACAATTTAAACTTCCAATGCTTTAAAAATAAAGTTTATTTGACCTGCCTCTAAAAATGGAATTTATCAATGGGAGATAAGTATGTAAGAAGCATGTGCTGGTAGTCATGAGGGAGATGTGTGGGTAGCAGAATGTCAGCTGGACTGAGGAAGGGTCCATTAAAGGAATGGTAAGTGAGCCCCATTCAGCTATCAGACTGAATGCTACAGAGGACACAAAGTTGAGTAAAAATGGGATATTTATGTAACTAACTAAAACGGGATATTTAACTAAGCAGAATGAGCAAAATATTAGTTACATCCACTATGATGTTTCATTGCAGAAATTCTTAGAAATCATCAGAATTATGTACAGTGCATGTAGAAGGTGCATACTCTACTGATTCACTGCAAAAATATCTCTTGAGGGTAAAGTGAACCAAAATATGAAGACAGACTATGTCATTATTAAACTATCTTGAGAGTTGCCCTATTATTGCAATCTATTTTCTGTGGTGTGTATCTCTAAAAGATCTGGGTTTAGGAAAAATTAAACTCTTTATTATTTTATTTTCTATAAATACTTCATAGAAATGAAATCACATTTAAAAAAAAACTGTAGAGAGCAACTTTGAAGGACAAAAGTCACTATGAGGCCTGGGGTAGTGGGCAGATAATAAAATGTATATAAATTGGTTGTATGCCTATATGACCGTCAGGAATTCTTTAGTAGCCACTAATATATCATATTATGGCTATTCAGGATAGTGGAAAGTTTGAAGGTACTGGAGTTAAAACAAAGATATATATATGCCAATGTTCATGGCAGCACTATATACAGTAGCCAAGACATGGAAACAACCTTAATGTCCATCAACAGATGACTGGATAAAGAAGTTGTGATATATTATACAGTGGAATACTACTCAGCCATAAAAAAGAATAAAACAATGTCATTTGCAGTAACATGGATGGAACCAGACATCGTCATTCTAAGTGAAGTAAGCCAGAAAGAGAAAGAAAAATAGCATATGATATCACTCATATGTGGAATCTAAAATAAAAAGAAAAAAAGGACAACACTAATGAACTCATCTACAAAACAGAAATAGACTCACAGACATAGTAAACAATCTATGGTTACCAGGGAAATGGGAGTGGGAAGAGATAAATTTGGGAGTTTTAGAGATTTGTAAATTTTGGCCACTATATATAAAAATAGATTTAAATTTTTCTTCTGTATAGCACAAGGAACTATGTTCAATATCTTGTAATAACTTTTCAGGAAAAAGAATATGAAAATGAATACGTGTATGTATATGCATAACTGGGACATTATGTTGTACACCAGAAATTGACACATTATAACTGACTATACCTTAATAAAAATAAATAAATGCAATAATTAAAAACAAAACAAAGTTAGTCCTGAAAATTAGCATCGCCATTTTCCAGGTGCCCTAGCATGAACAATTTATTCACCTTCTGTGATCCTCAGTTTCCACATCTGAAAGTACCTCTGCTGACTTGTGTTTTGTCCGATGCCTTTCAACATCATTTGTCCCAAATCATGACACTAGCCCAGTTATTTTCTTATTATCAATTTTTCCTTTCAGCAACACCCTTTACCTCTCTCACAGCTGACATTTATTCATTCATCTGCAGTTAAAATGGCTCCCTTTTCCTTCCGTTGGCTAGCTAAGTTATCACTCTCAACCTACTTCTCCAGTGCAGCCTCCACTAAGGAGGCTGAAAAAAATCTAAATTTTTATTTTCTCAGCCTCCACTGTAACTGTGTCATCATGTGGCACAAGACTAGTTAACAGGATTTCAATAAAGTTCACTGAGAACTCTAGGAATGCTTTTGCTTTCAGGATAAAAATGGGTACACTTGACTTAGGAAGCCTTTATCCCCTTCTTCCTTCCTGGAACATAGACCTGAAATTACATATTCCATGGAGAAAACAACAAAAGAATCACTGAGATGCTACAACCATGCAGTGAAGCAACTGAGCCAAAGGCGGTAACTGCTACCTCTGATCGGTTTATATATGAGAGGAAAAAAAAATCCCTATTTGTTCAATCTATGAGTAGTTTCCTGGTATGTGAAGTCAAAAACATTCCTTTCTGGCATGTTTCTTTGGTTCCTTCTCAATTTTTTTTCTTTGTCTTCTCACATTAGTTATTTGTAATATGTAATTTCTTTGTCAAATATAGTCAGTGACGTAACACTGTAGTGTAGTCCAAAGAAAATTGCACAGGAAATCAAAGAGCTGGGCTTATTTGGTTTTAATAGCTATTAAGATATAAAACTTTGGGAAAGTATTATTTCTTACCTTCATTTTCATCTTATATATGATGATTGCACTAGATGGTATTTTATATTTAAATTTCAAAAAATAATCTCAAAATTTTCCAAGTGGAGGAAATGGTATGTTGGAGTCCAGGTGAGAATCACCACGTCGAAGACAGAAACATGATAAGCCTACCTGGCAGGATATGGAATCATATGAAGGCATAACCCCTGCAAAGACAGAGGGGGGACACATTCTGGCTTCCTTCATCTTCTTGCTTTCCAACCTCCCCCAATGTCACCTCTTGGTTGAGCTCAACCAGGAACTAATTTACAGGGGAGCCCAGGAACCACACCTCAGAGCTCTAAGACGCATCAGGACCAGGTAGGGTTGAGGGGCACACCTGAGCACACAGGTCCAGGACCACATGCAATAAGGAATATCAGAAACAAATTGAACATCAGGATTAAAAGAGGAATGGACTCAAGAAGCAATTAGGGATAGTATTTGTGAAAGAATCAAAAGAGTGAAACGGAGCTTGTGAGATAGGAAAAAAAAAATCACAAAAATGTAGAGAAAAACAGGTAAATTATTAAGACAAAGATGTTTACCTTCCCTTTTTATCCCTTCCAGGACCCTTCTAACACTTTCTTTCATTCATTGATTTATTCATTCATTGATTCATTCAACAAATACTTAATGAGCACCTACAATTTTCCAGGGACTAGGCACATGCATTCTTAATACTTTACTCATTTATACACCATGTATCTTTTTCCCGGACTAATTTTCCCCCAAACACTAATCTAGTAAATTCTTATCCTGCAAGACCTATTCATTCCTCCCTGCCCAAAGGTTTCTAAAACCCCTCTACTCAGTTAAGACCTTCCTTCCTATCCACTTAAGACATTACCTCTGTACGCATCTCAGCGCTTGTCATAGCACTTTGCATTTATTGGTCTTATCTGTATTCTCCAACTGAGCTATAAATATTTTGAGAGGAAAGACTACAAAGACAACTTCTTGACCTTTGTCAGGGTTCATTTTACAAAAGCTTTTTAAATATTTGTATATACATTTTAGTAACTTTATACTGATTTTTGGAAAATAAAACTTGCTGAACAGTTCTGTCTCCTGCCAATTCCTTCTGAACTGCTCAACTAGAAAAATGGTCTGTATTTTTGGAGCAATTGTGCAGACCTCCAAAAAAAACTCAAAAGTGTAAATTTTAGATTCTGTAACATTGCAATACATTGGACTTAATTTAGCCTTCCAGTTTGTCGGTAGTTCCAATGGGGCTCGGGAGTGATTACTTATTAATGGTGACAACATGTGGTTGTTAAGTCTAGTCATTGACTTTTCAATCTTTATTCTGTTTACTTAAACCATAGGAATTGGCAGGTAACTCAACTGAAAATCAACTACTTGGGTGTTTTTTACTTTGTTTTTAATTTACAAAGAGTAATGCAGAGAGAGAGTGAGGATTAAAAGGATATGCATTTTTGTATATGAAACATTTATATTTGTATAATGGCAACATATTAAGGGATTATGATATGAAATATTATAATACAAGGGGCATTATTTATTGCTTAATATATCCCATACACTATTTAGTCACTTTATATTCCTCGCATCGTTACCCACAGTACAGCTTGATGAACTAAGTAAATTATTTTCCCAATTTACAGATAAAGAAACTAAAGGCTATTTAAGAATTCACAGTTAACATGAAGATTTAAAGAAGTCAATAAAAAACATTAAAACACACAGCTAAGACTGAGGACTGACTCAGTCATCGCTCACAAGCATAGGAACCTTTTGTTTGTTTTAAATAAAAGAGGTACCGGGGTGGCTAAAAATTGTAACATTATAGACCATTTAAATTGTCTGCCAGAGGGCACAAATGTGTACTTGAGCACACGGCTGGGATGCCATGTTGCCAGGATAATTTAGATTATCCCTTCCTTTGAAACATTTATGCTGGAGTTTTAGCATTACAGCTGGGGCATCCTACATGGCATGAATATTTTTATAAAACACCCTGAAACACATATCTTATAGTGATCAATTCAGCACTTGCAATTTCCCAAACTTTATTTTAATCAGGAGTTAATGATGTATGGCTCTTCTAGCAAATAAATGAACATCTGAATTGCTGTAAGTTATTTTAATAATTGCTCAGCTAACCATTTAAATTATCAAAGATCTTTACTTGTGCAATGTCACATAAATGCTGGAAATTAAAAATTAATCAACGCGATTTACGTAACTAAAAGCTGCCATCTAATGGGATATTTTTCAATAAGACGACAGCGGTAATTATGCTGAGAAATATTCATTCCTGTAGTTTGAACGATTATAGCAATTTCCACCAGGGGATTTCGCAGTCAGATTCTAGTTCTGGGCAACAGTGATTAATATAATGGTTATTAATGAGAAGTCATTTTGATACTTCTAGCAGTGTTTAGGTGTCAATGCCTTGAATGCAATGTGCTTAGCATATTAATAATAAAGGTTGCATTGGACTAAGTAAGTTTATTGATTCTTTTTCTTACCTTCTGTAATGTGGAAAGTCAATTAGATGTATAGAAACAATGGAACTTTTCAAAGCAAGACCTACCATTTCTCTGTGCTGACATCTTTTAACTGTGCACAAAGTTCATTAAATGTGCAAAAGTAGCACAGTCACAGGAAGTAAGTAGCGGGGTCAGAGGTCACAGTCCACAGCAAGGTGACAATCTTTTGCGGAAGGCACCCTGGGAGCTGAGTTAGAGTGAGAACTGCCTTTCAACAAAGAATGGAGGAAATAAAGCCGTAAGAAGTTAATATTACTGGATTAATTAAAATGAATATTGACAGAAATTTTGTTGGCTTTGCATCAAACTGAGTACAGATAAGGTGGTCCCTAATCAGATCTCAATTTTGCAGAAATGCAAAATTGTGGAGTAATAAAATGATTATATCTAAGTATTTTTTTGGGTAAAACCATATTAATATAGACACACATTTGCAAACTTAGTCTGCAAAAATAGGTATAATTTAAATGCATCCAAATCCATAGACTCAGAGAGTTCGACAAGTAAGAAATTAGTCTTCCATTTTATGGTTCCCTTTCCTAGAATTTTGTGAAACGTTATTTCCCCTCGTATTTGAACTCTACTCTTTGGAGGCACATAATATATGAATACAGTAAAACTACATCACAGTGTTTGTGGCAGGGAAAAGGAAAAAACATGTTCTAAGAGTTCTAAATTGTGAGGAGAAAGTTAAACTAGACATCACTATGGATAAAGAAGTATGATTTTACCAAAAGCACAAATTAGTCCATGAAATATATTTCTAACATTGTATTAAAAATAATCTAAAGAGATTTCAAGTAGAATAACACTGCTGACAAGATCAATGTAATTGGCTACTCATTCCAAATACAAGTAACATTAAAAATTACTGTGTAATAGTATTACAGAAGAATTCTTTGTGGGTTTCATAAAGTAAATAGTCTCAATGGTATTATTTCTTGAGCTTGAGAAATTCCTGTATTTCATTTTATGGTACTTTTTTGGTTTTTTGGTTGTTAGGATGTTATTATAGACTGAAAAATTGTATTAAATATATGAAATTTCGGTTTTATTTTTGTTTCTTAGTGACTTAAAGTCACTGATAATGTTAATTATATTGGGAAATTTTTATTTGCTTGAAGTGGTTATCTTTACTTTTTATAAAGTCTCATACTGCAGTAGAGTGTGGTCACTCTTTGATTTCACAATGAGTGCTGAGTTCTTCATGTAGTGTTAGGAAACAGATAGACTTTCAGACTTACTTTTTTCTTCCTAATCTCCATCTCCCTTTAGATTTGTATATCAGATTTCTATAGTAATACATGCATTATTATCTGACATAAAGTGGGTGAAAAATACAAGCGCAAATACGACTCTATTTTCTGATTCTTTCTGAACAAACTAAAACTAAAAGATAATTGTGCTATGAATATAAGTTAGTGATTTATCATGAGGGGCTTTGGAGCATAAAAATAACTAACAAAGATAGATAATTATCTCACCCCAAACATGAATGAGTAAAAAAAATTTAATGTAAAGTACGTTTTAAGAATTTATGATTATTTCTGGTAAAAGCAAGTGGCACTTCAAATTCTCTTCCTTATTTTATCTTATGTATCTTCAGGCTTTATAATAAAAGTTAACTTGAACTTAAGCAATAGCTGCATGGCCATCTCAAATGCACGTGCAGCACTGTAGAATTTCTAAGCAAATTTTGGGGGATTGCTATAATTTTGGCTTTTGAAAAATTAAATTACTTTAATAAAGTTATTATGACTGCAGTCTCATAATTGTCCTCTTTTTAGTCTTTTTTTTTCTTTTTAAAATATAAATGCCTCTCAAAAATATGTTATAAACAACAGTGACTAAAACCAGTATAAAATTAAAATTGCACTATACAGATAGTTGCAAGCTTTCTATTCTTTTGCTGTTGTTGGGGGAATTAGGTTTATTTATTCATTAGTTTTTTTAATGGCAGTACTGGGGCTCGAACGCAGGACCTTGTGCATGCTAAGCATGAACTCTACCACTGAGCTATATGCTACCCCCAAGCTTTGCATTCTGAGAACTCCACATTAAGCATGTGACAAGCACATGCTAGAGATAACTGTAAGAGTAATAACTAACATTCGTGGATACTTGATAGTATACAGAGATATCAAATATTTTCATTTGACCTTTGAAAGGATTTTAAACCCCTTTTTCATAAATGAGGGAACTGAGAGTTAGCACTACAGAGCAAAGCTGATACATCTCCTTATGATCACATCAGCCAATGAGGTAGAGCATTTGTTCTCGTCTGAAAGAGGGAAGAAGAAAAAATCCATTAAAATCATGAATCCTTTTCTTTCCCCCAGTTTCAATTGTGTATTAATGTTAAATTTATGAGAACTGTTACCGCTGCCTTCGGTGATGTTTCCTGTATTGGTCTAGGACAGCAGTTATCACAATTTATTGCTATTTTTCATGATCTCTCTGCCTGCTGGAACTGCATTCAGTCAGGATGGGCTTTGCACTCTGCTTCTCTGAGCATCTCTCAGAGGGCAAGGTCCATCTCGCCATTTAGGCTGTCTATTAAGTGTAATGTTTGCATGTTAGTTAACATTCTAACTCACTTGACAATAATTTCATCCAGTATTTGGGTTTGGAGAGCTCTTTTTCTTATTAGTATTTTTAAAAGTATATTTTAAGAATATGTTTAACTTCAGGTTAAAAAGAGAACCACTACAGATATTCCTCAGTGTCACCTGATACCATTTTAGTTGCAATTGCCTTTTTTTTTTTTTTTTACCTGTTAGCTGCATTTTCCCTTCTTTTTAAGTGATAAATATCTATCCCTATTTTGGAAGTATTTTATTTTGAGAAAATAAATGTAGTCTCACTGGTCATAATCTCATAATGAATTATTTGTAACTTCAGTAATATCTCTAAAATCGCTTTAATAACTATATATTTGAATATAAACATACACTTTACTTTTCTCTGTTTATCATTTTTATTTTTTTCCCTCCTTCCCTTCTTCCTTTTTTCTTTTTTCAGTACACAGTTACTGAGCCTCTACAATGTACTCATTCTTCCAGGAATCTCAGATAAAACCAAGAACAAGCCTTACCCGCTTGGTGCTCACATTCTAGTACTAATGTGAAGTATGAACCCACTTTTAGCAAAGTGTTACAAATACACAGATTGAAAGACCAAGAAAGAGTCACAAATTTCAACAGCTGCTCAAAGATTATAGAATATAATTTTAACTGAAAGCATCTGATAGTGTTCATGAACTAATTATAATTGAATTCAAGTTGCCCAAGCAAAATAAGTGAAAATTCCTTATTTTTTCTCAATTGACAGTTTCTGTAGCACACATTTAAGTATTTTTTCAATTTAAATACACCCAACACCATAGTATTTGTGATTTCATAAGAAAATCATATCTGTAAAATATTGGTAATGGAATAACTTTCAAAAACATTCTGTCAATGTCAAAGTTGATAATGTATTCTAAGCATAAGTAGATGATGAATCAGATTCGGATTTGGAAAAATCAAAACATTCTACATAGCAATATATCAATCACATACGGATTCATTAATCAGGTTTTTCTTTATTAAATCCATATTTCAACTAATAATTCCAACATCCTCAGAGAAGGAAAAGCTATGTACAAATGATCCCAGTCTGAGAAAAGCTGTGATCTGAATGATAGTGAAAAGTGCACGAGATTCCATTGAAATGAACACAGCAGTCGTTCCTTCTTTGTATGTTATTATAAAGAGAACTGGGGGTCAAATTGCATGAATGATAAATGGAAGGTGCTTGAATTGGGTTGGCTCCTTTATGAACATTATACATTGACCTTGGCAGTTTTGACAATGACATCCATCATTTCTAGGAATCCATTCCAACACCCAGCCTGTTCTCTAATGTGACCAAATAAACAGGGTTTGTGAATATAAGAGTCAAAGATTGATCTTCTGTGCCACAGCACTGATTAACAGTTTGTTACTTACTGTAGCTTTTTCATTCCATGGATTATGGGAGGATCATGACTCACTATGGCACACCTGTAGATAACCTGTGAGAATGCTTTAATCTTCACTTACAGACTTCAAAAGGTTCAATACTAGACTTCCAAGTTTGATAATCAAAATGAAATAAAACCTTTAAGGAGATCTTTGCATACTTTTAATGCACATTTTATTATTTCTGTGTTGCTTCAATAGAGACAGCTGGTTGAAGATGGAAATAGACCAGGCATTCTAACTTTTACATTATTTTAACTTGTGGGTAACCTACGCAAGAATTTGCAGGTTTAAGAGAATTTCTCTGCTTCAAATACCTTTGGTATGAACAGAATTACATGTAGGCGGAGAAGCAGGTCTCCCCCCAACCAAAAATATTAAAATGTGACATTATTTGAAGTCATAAACTTTTCCTCAGAAAGCATATCATATCAACTATATGATAGTACCTTCCCTTAAAAGGCTGAGGTAATATATATATATATATATGTGTGTGTGTGTGAGCCTTGGGGAATTCTAAATTATCTGCTCTTTTCAAATACAAGAACTTGGAAAACTGAGCTATTTAGTAATGACTCAGGTTTCTTTAAAATGATATGATGCTAACTGCTCCATGTCAGAGCTAGTTGGGCGGTCTCACTGACAAAAGCTTCATATTAAAATCGACAGGTAAATTCTCAAGACTCAGGCATGTAGGATACATTCACAAGCCCCCATTTCACTTTGGTTTCAAACATATAATCTGTGTCATACCAGGCATTTAGTCCAATTCAATAATTTCTGGATTCAATATAAAGTTGATTCATCAGTCAACGTCTTCCAAGATTCAAACTTCTTCAACTAGTAGGTGTTTTCTTTACCCCTTTCCTGGCCTAGCTTCCAATCTCTAGATGGAACAGTCCCAAAGTCTGTTGTGTCAGGAAGTCCATATAAATGTATCCTTAGCCTCCATTTGCTGCATGCCTTCTTGACCTGCTGAGCACATCCTATCTCCAGCTCACCTCTGTGTCTGCCCTGGATTTGTGGGAACATTAACATCTCTTCTAAATTCATAGCAAATACAACAGTGTAACAGGACCACTTCTGGTGCCCCGACTTCCTTTAGGATGCAATTCTGAGTCTGCTCCTATAGATGGAAAACAGAGCACAGATTTACTCTCCCAAAGTCCGTTTCTCATCCCACATTTCTGAGTGTAGAGGGGTCAACAGAGAAAGTGTCTAAACATCATATTTCCTTTAACTAGATTTTATTTTCTCCAAGTTCTATTACTTCCCAGCACTGTTTCTTGTCTAATCTGAGCTAGGAGGAAATCATATTTATATGATTGTAGGTCTAATATCAGAATCAAGTGTGAAGAAAATGGCCAAATTAAAATATGACGTCAGTAATATCATGTCTGTTTTTGTGCAAATAGCACACTGTTTTGATTATTGTAGCTCTGTAGTAATGTTTGAAATCTGGAAGGGTTATTCCTCCAGCTTCATTCTTTTTCTTTGACATTGTTTTGGCAATTCTGGGTCTTTCGTTCACAATTTTTATCTCTACTCCCAGTGCTTTAGAATTGCATATCTTTCTTTCATTATGCCATTCTCCTGACATAGCACAATGCTTGATATACAGTATATCTTTAGTAAATTAGTATTGACTGCACTGTTGGATTTCCACAAACCCACCAGACCTCTACCACCCCTCCACTACTTGGCTTAATTGGAGGTATATTAAATGCTCTGGAAACAGTCTATCACTGATGCACCATTGAAAGCAAAGACAATTACTGACTTTAGACCTGGCTTTTGCACAGCAAAGGAAACTATAAACAAAACAGGAAGAAAACCTACAGGATGAGACAAAATAATTGAAAATGATGTGACTGACAAAGGCTTGATTTCCAGAATATACAAACAGTTTATACAACTTAATAACAAAAAACAAACAACTCAATCCAAAAATGGGCAGAAGACCTAAACAAGCAATTCTCCAATGAAGACATACAAATGACTAATAGGCATATGAAAAAGTGCTCAATATCACGAATTATCACAGAAATGCAAATTAAAACTAAAATGAGGTATCACCTTACACCAGTCAGAATAGCCACGATTAAAAAGTCCACAAACAATAAATGCTGGCGAGGGTGTGGAGAAAAGGGAACCCTCCTACACTGACGGTGGGAATGTAGTTTGGTGCAGCCCTCATGGAAAATAGTATGAAGAGTCCTCAAAAAACTAAGAATAGGCTTACCATACGATCCAGCAATCCCACTCCTGGGCATATATCTGGAGGAAACTCTAATTCAAAAAGATACATGCACCCCAATGTTCACAGCAGCATTACATGCAGTAGCCAAGACATGGAAACAACCTAAATGTTCATCAAGCGATGACTGGATAAAGTTGTGGTATATTTATACAATGGACTACTGCTCAGCCATAAAAAGTAATAAAATAATGCCATTTGCAGCAACATGGATTGACCTGGAGATTGTTATTCTAAGTGAAGTAAGCCAGAAAGAGAAAGAAAACTACCATATGATATCAGTTATGTGAAATTATTTACAAAACAGAAACTGACTCGCAGACATAGAAAACAAACTTATGGTTACCAAGGCAGGAGGTGGTAGCAAGGGACAAATTGGGAGTTGAAGATTTGCAGATACTAATTACTATATATAAAATAACAACAAGTTTATATTGTATAGCACAGGGATCTATATTCAGTATCTTATAGTAACCTATCATGAAAATAATATGAAAATGAATATATGTATGTATATGTAAGATGAAAACCTTATGCTGTATACTAGATATTGACACAACATGGTAAACTATACTTCAATAAAAAATCTAAATAATAAAATATAATTAATAA
This sequence comes from Camelus dromedarius, assembly GCF_036321535.1. Classification (NCBI taxonomy): domain Eukaryota; kingdom Metazoa; phylum Chordata; class Mammalia; order Artiodactyla; family Camelidae; genus Camelus; species Camelus dromedarius. Next base: position 24,070,072 of record NC_087437.1, on the reverse strand, counting down.
AGTAGTAATATTTTATTAATTATGGTAGCATATTATTAATATACATCAATATATTACTTTATTACTAATATATTAACTATTTTACTTCTATTTGCTAATTAACACAAAATCTTTTTTAAATGAAAAGAGGATGAGTTCTAATTATATATATATTATGAGCATTTTAATTATGTTTCATGTTTTTCAAAAATTTTTTTAAATATTTTTGGGTAAATTCATTTCAATGTCAGGTTCTAAATCTAGTTTATTTCTGTTTGATAGTAATGATGGTAATAGATGAAAATGATGCTTCTATCATTGCACAAAATATGCACAATATAAAACACACACAAGAGATGAGATTCAGTGTTTGTGATAGTGATATAAAGTCATATTTCAAAGAGCCTTTATATTTTTAACCTGCTTTTGCTCACTTCTTGTCATTGTCATTGTTTCAGCATGCAGTGTAGCAGAAAGAACTTGTTCAGGGAGTGAGAGAACTGTTTCTCTCCCATTTCCTTGGTTGCTTGTGTTTATGTCACTTGTGTTATCCTCATTATTTGAGTCATTCAAATCCATTTGTTAATTTTGTGGGGGCTAGGTTAGTTCCAACTAAGTAAGATTATCAACAAATCTCCTTATATGATTAGACACATAGGATAAAACACTGAAACCTTGGGAAGCCAAACAAATGCATTATGGATCTTCCTCTCTCCTCCTTCCCTCTCATCTTTCCCCACCCATCCCCTTGTCCTCTTCTTCTTGACATCGTGCAGAGATTACTGGTATAAGTAATGAGGATAAACAGAAGAATTCATAATAAAATCTCCAGAATCTACTTAGGATTTATGACATAAAGCAGCAAATATATGTAATTACACACTCATACTACCACTAGACATCACTGTACATCTACAACAGATAACACATCAAAAACAAGCTCCAGTGCCTACCCTAAACCTTTTCAAAATGCTTTTTGATTTCACAGAGCTCTTAAAGTTATCACTTTCCCAAAATTTTCTGAAAAATAGTGTTGCTTCAGGAAGATCCCTGTCAACAGCTGTCCAGGCTAAATCATGGTCTTTTCCTTCTGTCTCATTGTGGCTTAAATGACCTCATAATATTTTAGTGGGGAAATAAACCTAAACTTTCAAATAACCTTTAGGTTTGAGCTAGAATTGATAATCACCACTTTCTAATGATTTCATATGTCATCGATTCTAAAGGATTATTTGTTTATATGAAGTTATTTTTAAATGCATGTGTCATATTATTAGCATATTGTCAACAAAGAACACACTGAATTCAAATAATCAATATTTTAAATAAAAGTTTGAGAAATGATATCATATTATATATATACATGTATGTATGTATTACTCAGCTTTCCTTATATGGTTCCTGCTTTAATTCCATAAATTAGGAATATATTCATGCTTTAAAATTATAAAGTATTAAATGAATAATGATTCTCCATTTTTCTTTCATCTGCTTCTCTTCTACTGAGTGTATTATTAAGAGAACAAAAATAATTGCCTAGTGGAAATAAGAAGAATTTAATAATTTACCAGAAGTGGTACTAGGTAAAAATCCTCTGAATGCAAATTAAAATTAAATTGGAGAAAAGAGAGTAATAAGTTGGCCTCAAGCATGGATCATATTACACACAAGATTATTATTAAATGCCAGCTGTGCTTTTCTTTGAAGTGGCAGGTTTATCTCTTTTCAAAAATTGAATGCCATTGGTTAATTTGATATAAAAATTATGTGATTTCCAGATAGCAAAAAAGTACTCATTAAAAATATTTAAATAATTAAAGTGTCCTTTTTCTATTCCAAGATGATGTTATTGAACTAGTGTTCTCATACTTGCTCTTGGCTTGAATTAGAGGACATGTCTCCTGCCCTGCTCCTACATGGTCAAGAATTTCTGAATCAGTAAGTTCTTGTTAAGGGGAAGGACGCCTGTTACAATGGTTTGGCATCGTGGCCTTCGCTATATGAACAAAGAGATTATAATATGGACTTGAATAATTAAGTCATTAAATTTTATATATGATGAATGTCATAAAATGCATATTTTACTTAAAGAGGGAAAGAAAAGCAATTTAAATGGTAAAGAAAATTCAGCCCACCATTCTACCCAATGATTATTTGGGCCATTATGAGTGTAATGAGTGTAAACTGAAGACATAACTCAGCTCTTCTCTTGTTCCATATTAATTTGAGTATTTTTCTCAGGGTGTTTGTATACATTTTTTCTTCATGCACAATGACCCCTAAGGAAGATCAAATTCTTTATCCAGCTTTCAAGTGAGGGAACAGCAGCAACACAGCCTAATGTGAGAATAATTTGCTTGACTGAAAAAGCTTAGAGCCCCAAGGTAGCATCTTTACAAGGGATTTTCAAGTTTATTTTTGGTCATAGTGCTCCTCAATTAGCGTGAAGACCTCATACAAAAATCCTCCAGAGATGCACTACCACTGGAGTTGCCACAATTGAAATACAAATTTCATTGTCCCCTCCAAGTCGATCCTATCACACAAACTTTTCACTGTCATATAGTCATGCAGCTTTCGTTATTCTATGTCTTTTTGATTAGTTTACATAGGAAATCATGGCTATTTGGTGCTTCTAGCATTTTCTTAGTCAGAATGTCCCATTCCATCTGTACCCTTGGTCAGAAATTTTATGGCTTCAAATCTCCTGTACCTGCCCAGGACACTAAAGTCAAAACACATTTTTGCAATACACAATGTATTCTTACATAAAATATATAAGCTGAGCCCCAAATTCCACATGGCTTCTGCATCACTGAAAATTATCTGAATGATATCCAACCAGTAAGCATCCACCCTTAAATTCCAGCAGTTTTTTCAGAATCCCTTTTACAATAATTTTCGGTCAAAATACATAAAAGTATCTATCTCCCAAAGTAAATCTCTCCTCCTTCAACTGAGATTTCCAGTTGTCAGTCTTCTATTATACCAACCAGTAATAACTACTTATGAAAATATGTGTAAGAGAATACAATATTATATCTTCTTTCTTTTTTGAAGGCATCTTATTGATTAGTCCTGAGAGTACAAGGATGAATGATATGTGTACTCTGCTCTCCAGAAGTCATAAAAGAAAAGAGTAAAGTAGATTGTAAGAGTTAATGTTTTAAATTTAAGTGAAATAATGGAGGTGTGGGAAATGTATCCTGGGAGTCTGGACAAGAAAGGAACCTATAGTTTCTAAAGGAATTTACAGAAACGTAACAAAGATACAGTGAGCAGGATTTTGAAAGAGGAGGATGACTTCTGCCACACAAGGAGTGAAGAGCGTCTATGCAGAGGGCAGAGGCAAAGTGTGGAGACATGAACAAACATGCAGCAGGAGATGAGCACAAAGTAGGCTAAGACTGAAACCTGGGTATGAGACAGAAAAGTGGCAAGAATCGATGCTGACTACATAGACGGCAAGATACAGATCACTGAAGACCCCAGAGTCCTTATCCTTAAGGCCATGATATCTGCGGGGTAATGATGTGAGTATTCTGGCAGAAATGAGCAGGATGGATCCAGAGGGAGAAACAAAGTGATCTGTTTCTCCAATCCAAGTAAGAGATACTAACAGCTTTAACTAAAGTGACTAGCAGAGGGGTTATGGAGCAGGATCAACAGAGCTTTGGAACCAATTTTATTTAGGGAGTGAGGGAAATAAATCAAGTTAGGGTGACTCAAAGGTTTCTAGTGAGCTAGACCCCGTAAACAATACTCCTGCTCCCGGAAAAAGGGGCAGAACAAGGCTGGGCAGAGAGGAGATGAAAGAGTTAAGACAAAGAGATGGTTTCCAGGAAGCTTCGACTTTCAGGTCATCCAGGTAAATGGATGTATATATAAATATCAGTACATAGTTGGAATGATCTCATAGGGCTATTTTCAACAGTATACAATACAGATACTAGAAAAATACTGAGTTGGAATATAAATGCTCACTTATGTTTTCCACGTAAAATACTCTCCATCAGTCAACGCATGTAAATTATTCAAGACGAACTGCTGCTTTATCATTTCAAACAGAAACACATCTGAAACATTTATATTTAACTCGAGTTCTGTCCTTCAAAATGACATTGTGTTTTCTAAAGTCATGTTCCAAAGATCAACAGTAACTTTATGAGTGTCAGGGCAATTAGTAACCAACTGTCTTGAATCAAGTAAAAGTCTCAGAAACTTTGATCAGTTTACCCCAAATGTAAGATTAATAGGATAACCTTAAGCAAAAGAAGAAAATCACTAACATTTTCAATGCTGGTTGCACTGTCTTCATTTTATGTCCTTGCTAAAATTGATGTCAACTTTCTAAAGGTGATATGACAGCAAGCCATAATACAGAGGTTATATGAGTCAAGATGAGCTAAGTCACATAGTGGTAAAATAGAGTATTCTTAAATCTTAGTTGTTTCGCACAGTGAAAATGATGTTCTCACTCATACAAAGTCCATTTTGGGTACACAGGGATTGTCCTCTGTTTAAGGACATAAAAATCCAGGCCAACTCCCATGGAAAACTGAAATTTGCCATCTCAATACGTAGCCTTCAGTGTTTCTTTGGCAGGAAAAAGAAAGATCAAAGAGAAACACTGTCTGTAACGGGTACAGAATAGAAGTAACTCATCACTTTCAGTTAACTTCCTGTTTGCAGAACAAGATCACATGGTCATAACCCAAATGCAACAGACGGCGGAAAATATAGAACAGCACATGGGTATTTAATGAGCATTATCTGTCTCTGTCATAGAGACCATCAGAGATAGGTGAACATGGTATTGGGTGTTTCAGTAATCCCTTAATCGCCTCTTATGGAAGGTAGATAAAATCTGAACTCTTTAGTTATCAGAGATTCCATCTCTCCTTTTAGAGACACTTTTTGAAGAGCATCATTATGAGATTTCCAAGGAGAAAGAATAGCGAATCCAACAAGTTTTATCATTTCAATTTACATTCCAATTATTATATTCATGGGATTTTTAGAATTAGAAGGATCATATTTAATCTGCTTATTTAAGTACTGAGGAAACTTTAATTCACACAGGAAAAAATAAAGAACTTACCCTGTGTCACAAAGAACTGGCACCCAACTCTTGGTTTCCAATCCAGGGATCTTTTTCACCACACTGTATCCCCTTAGAAAAGTCACTCATTGTCCATTTGGAAATATACAAGATTCTAGAATGAGTAGAAACCAGTCTGGAATCATAATGCATACAGATTTGCCTTTTTCTATCATTATTGTTAGAGATGACATTCATGGTCATTTTCTAAAATAGCTACATAGGAAGAAGAATCACAGATTTAAATAACCCAACTACTCTTACAGGCAGGTGACCAAACTTGACAGCCCAATAAGTGTTATTCATAGATTGGACTTGAACATTTGGTCCCTAAATGCCTCCTCTTACACTTACATTATCAATTCACCTATTTATTTATACATTTAATGATTCATACAGCAATCATTTGTATGTGAGGGGGGTGTGTCTTCAATGTCTTGGTCCCTGAGAATTAAGAATAAATGAGACAGACAGTGGTTCCTCCCCAAGAATTTCACATTATAATGATGAGTCAGAGCCAATAATACGCTGAGAGTAAGGAACCTGAATCATGAAAACAGGGGACTCTCATTCTAACTCTGCTTCTGTCACTGACCTTTTAACAAATTCCACAATCTGCCTTGAGCTGGATTCCTCTGCAGAAGCAAAGATGAGTGGACCCAGAGACCCATGGCCTCAGCATCCTATGCACCAGCTCCCATTGTCAACTCTTACCCCTGATATTCGGCCACATCGTTTAAGCACCACTCACTTTTCACTTGAGTGAACTCAAAGAAATGTTCATACCTTACCAATCAGAGATTTTTGAGACAAATAGAAATAAAACAAATTGTTTTTGATTCTAATGGTCTCCTACACACACAAAAAAAAAAAAGAAAAAATAGATAGCAGACTATCATGAAAGTTCACTTTCCCTCCCGCCTTCCCTCCCTCACTCCTTCATTCTTTCTCTCCCTCTCCTTCCCTCTCTTTCTGTCATCTTCTCCTTTCCCTCTCTTTCTGTCATCTTCTCCTTCCCCTCTCTCCTTGTCCCTCTCCCTCTCTATCATTTGTTCACCATCTTGTTTTGACCATAGTCCATTACTGACATCAAGTGTGCTCTTGAAAATATCTGGAATTTAATTTTATGACAGTCCATGAGAAAGCAAAATAATTTAGGATTGCCATTGAATCACTGTGAAATATCACTTCACATAGAAAATTTTACTTCTAAAATTTACTCTGAGGCTATAACATGGGGCAGGTTCAGTGACTTATATACAATGATATACCTTTTAACATCATTCATAACATGAAAAAAACACCAAATATTTAAATGATGGAATGCTACGCAGCCAACTAAAATTATTTCATTAAAACTATTTTATGGCTCAGAAACACTGTTTTATTGTTAATAAAAACATATTAATATTATAAGTAATATATGCAATTTGATAACACTATAAAAATAGAGATATAGACATATATGCCTAAAAAGAGAAACATCAAAACTTTAATAGTGTGAATTTCTGGGTGAGAGATTACACTTGCTTTTAATTTTGTTCTTTGTACATTTATATTAGGAATATGTAGTATATCTGCAATTTAAAAAAAAAAACTAACTCATAAGCATTAAATGGAGCTTTACAAAAATATACTCTAGATTTAATGTTGGGATGATGTGTATAGACCTGTGACATAAAATAAGCATAATGTAAAAAATATAGCAACCAAAATAAAAATTATTGAACTCTGCTAGAAAGTGAAAAAGGCTCTTTAAAAGATTTCTCAAGAGAAATACTATTGGCACCTTGGATGGTAGGATTCTTTTCACAGGCTGAACTACCCCAGGAATTGTAGGACATGTAGCCTTCCTGGCTCCTAGTCACCAAATGCCAGTAGCAGACTCCAATCATTGAGCTAAATTAAATGCCCTCACTATTTCTAAATGCTCAAATGTTAAGAACCATGACTAGAAGATGACCATAAGAATGAAAGAAAACCAACTGGCAATATTTATGAATGGGTTTGCCAGTAAGCTTCCTGCATAACATGGTAGTAGGTTCTAAAGGTCAAAAATAACTCCCAACTGATCTTTCTTATATCAAGTGTCCTTGGGTTAAAGCACCATTCCAAGGAAATGTATACATGTCTGTTAGTTCCAGGCCTTAGGTTTTAATTATATCACTTCCTCAAACTCTCTCTGTAACCTTGGATGTCACTTTGCTTCACTCTCCTGACATCACTTTACTTTTCTGAATCTTTTCAAAATTAGGCTAATGAAAATTCCAGCTCTAAAATTCCAATGTTAATTGATTTACAGACTCATTCATGAATATATTCATAATTTTTACTAGGAGCTACACATACAGAGGCAAAATAAGCAACAACTTGTACTCTCATCAAGGTCACAATCCAGTAAAAGGTTACAAATTTAGCTTATCTAAGAGGGTTAATAAAGTGAGTTCTTAACTGGCTTTATGCCTTTAGTATTAGAATGATTACATAAAGAGTGGCTTTTGAGCAGCGAGCATAATTTTAAGAAAATAGGACTCAGAGATGTGGGAGAAAAAAAGATACAGGAGGTACAAAAATCATGATACATTCAAATCAACTGGTTTAGCAAGAATTGAACTTCCAAATACCAGAGTCTCAAATGATAATCCATTTTCTATAACTACACTGACCCAGGTGTCTTTATTTGTTTGCTTTTTGTTGGAGTATAGTCAGTTACAATGTGTCAATTTCCAATGTACAGTGTAATGTCCCAGTCATGAATTTATATACATATATTTGTTTTCATATTCTTTTTCATTAAAGGTTACTACAAGATATTGAATATCATTCCCTGTGCTATATAGAAGAAATTTGTTTTTTTATCTATTATTTTATATATAGTGGTTAAACTTTGCAAAACTCAAACTCCCAAATTTATCCCTTCCCATCCCCTTTCCCCTCGTAACCATAAAATTGTTTACTATGTCTGCAAGTCTGTTTCTATTTTGCAGATGAGGTCATTAGTATCCTCTTTTTTCTTTCCTTTTATTTCTTTTTCTGGCTTACTTCACTAGAATGATGATCTCCAGGTCCATCCATGTTGCTGCAAATGGCATCATTTTATTCTTTTTTTTAATCGCTGAGTAGTAGTCCATTGAATAAATATACCACAACTTCTTTATCCAGTCATCTGTCCATGGACATTTAGGTTGCTGTCACGTCTTGGCTACTGTATATAGTGCTGCTATGAACATTGGAGTGCATGTATCTTTTTAAATTAGTGTTCTCTCTGGATAAATGTCCAAGAGTGAGATTGCTGGATCATATAGTAAGTCTATTTTTAGTTTTTTGAGGAATTTCCATATTGTTTCCCATAATGGCTGCACCAAACTACATTCCCACCAGCAGTGTAGGAGGGCTCCCTTTTCTCCACACTCTCTCCAGCATTTATTGTTCATGGACTTTTGAATGATGGCCATTCTGACTGGTGTGAGGTGATTTGCATTGCTCTGGTAAGTCGTGATATTGAGCATTTTTTCATGTGCTACTGGCCACTTGTATGTCTTCATTGGAGAACTGCTTGTTTAGGTCTTCTGCCCATTTTTGGACTGGGTTTTTGTTGCTGTTGTTGTTATTAAGTTGTATGATCTGTTTATATATGCTGGAAATTAAACCTTTGTCAGTTGCATAATTTGCAAATATTTTCTCCCATTCTGTAGGTTGTCATTTTGTTTTATTTATGGTTTCCTTTGCTGTATAAAAGCTTATTAAGTTTGAGTCCCATTTGTTTATTTTTGCTTTTATTTCTATTGCCTAGGTAGACTAATCTAGGAGAACTAGAACAAATAATCCTAAAATTTATATGGAATCACAAAACACAAAGCAATAGAGAAGAAAAAGAATGAAGCTGGAGAAATAACCTTCCTAGACTTCAGACAATACTACAGAGCTACAGTAATCAAAACAGCATGATATTGTCATAAAAACAGACATATGGAGCAATGGAACAGAATAGAGAGCCCAGAAATTAACCCACAGACCTACAGTCAATTAATCTTCAACAAAAGAGGCAAGAATATACAATGGAGCAAAGACAGCCTCTTCAGTAAGTGGTGCTGGGAAACTGGATAGCAGCATGGAAATCAGCAGAGTTAAAACACTCCTTCACATATACACAAAAACAAACTCAAAATGGCCTCAAGACTTAAATGTAAGAAAAGTCACAATAAAACTCCTAGAAGAAAACATAGGCAAAACTTCCCTGACATAAATCTTAGCAATGTTCTCCTAGGACAATCTACCCAGGCAGCAGATGTCTTTAGATTAGTGTCCTTGCTGTATGTACCCTTATTGATACTATTACTATACCCAACATTATTATTATTATTATTATTATTATTATTATTATTATTATTATTATTATTATTATTATTATTATTATTACTTTTTAAATGGTTTCCTTCCTCACTAAAGTTCTGAAAGGGAAGCTTGGATCCATATCAAAGATGATTATATACTCCTTATCCCAACAGCCCTTAGGTACCTTGTCTTGCCAACAGTCTTGATTATTTTATCGTGGCCCACTTTTCACATATAATCTGTTCATGACCTCCTCTGATGCCTTTGCTTTCCACTTTATTTTAGGATGCTTTGTACAGGCACTGATAGTGAAGACCCACTAAGACAGGGAAGCAAATCTCACGTGTAAAACCAGCAGCAACGTGCTGGCCATTATCCCCTCTTCCACGTTGGTTCTCTATGTAGGCAGTCCTGTGCTGTGCCATCCCACACTGAGGACTACTGCTCCTTCCCCACCGCCTTCAGGGCGAGGGGGATGTGGCTGGACACTTGAGAGCAGTATAGTCTTGCTGAGTCCCTCTCTACCCCACCCTCTGCAAAAAAGCAGCTCACTGCCTGATGCTAATACATTTGTTTTTATCTATCTTAATTATACTTAAAACGTTACCACGACCTCTTTTTAAACTTCAGACAGAATGCTTTGACTTATCAAAATAAATTTTTTTCATCATCTGTAGTCAGAAGAACTTTTATTTTTCTTTTTACTTACTAAGGATTTTTGTTATTTTACTTTCCTAAGTAAAAAAATTTTAATTATTAGATGAGTACATTTTTATTTACTAAGGGTTTTTATTTATGAGGGATTTTTAAAAATAAGAAAATCTTGATGTAATAAGGACATAATCTTTGTATGTAAGTTCTATTATCTCAATCACAAAATCTCACTATTTGCACATTAAAGTGTGGTTTTTAATCAGACCCAAATTTTATCACAAAGATTTTTGTTCTTATAAACATTTTATGCTGTATCAATCAGTGATTTTTATGAAAGATACATATTTTTCAGATAGCTTATTCTCAAATGAAATTACCCATATAGTTATTGGAATTTGGAGTCCATGGAAGAATAATGTAATATTGCTTTGAATTATCCAAAAGGAATTTAGAATATAGTTCTGGATAAGTTCTGAGTCATCAGAATTACTCAGAAAATCAAAAGAAGAATCTGTCTGAGTGAACTGCTCACACTGGTCTTGACTTTTCCACGTTAGATAGAAATGTATCACAAAGAGATAGCAAATGTCTGTATTTCTATAATTATCCCATTCATTGTGTATTTATGTAGTTTGCGTTAGGTAGTCTTTATAAAGACACTAGATCAAAAAGTTTGCCAAAAATTAACACAGGAAGTATTAAACAATATCAGCAGGAACAAATACGTATCCCATTGAAAGCTTACGCTCATTTGTAGCAACCAAAGACGAGGACAGTCAGCTCTTTCCCAACAATGTGCTGTCTTAGTTTTAGAAACGCAGTGGAATGAAATGGAGTTTGATATTCAGGCTGCATTCCTCAGTGTAACGTGGGCAGAGAGCACCCTCTACTTTCTCCTGATTAAATAGCACCCCTAGTCAGGAAGAAAGGAGACACTGGTTCTCTGCAGATATTTTGCTCCGAAAATCAGAAGGGATTTGTCTATAAGGTTCATTACCTCTTGGCCTCCATTGGCAATAACCCATATTCAGGAGGCCACCATTGTGACACCCTCAAAGGAACTCCCTGAAGGAGGCAAAGTCTAGAAGGAGAATACCTGCTCTGAAGTTTCCCACCTTCCCTGAACTGAATCTGCACAGCCACCCCAGGAGGGGAGAATGCGGCTTTGAAAAATAACACCTTTGTTATTCCAAGTGTTAGAGATGAAGCTGAGTTTTCAGATGGCCTCAAGGTTTGTGCACCCTTCACCAAACACAGATGGAAACTGGACTCTTTGAACTGCTTTGAAAATCTGTTACTAAGTATTGCTGTGGGTCTGTGAAGCAGCCATTGCTAACTTCTGACTGTCTGCAATTTTTATGATGACAAGGGATAAAGTAGCTTCATTTTAGAAATAAATGGCTTATATGCTAGGAAGGCAAAACCCATCATCTAAGCAAGATTTAATCTTAACCATGGTAATGCTAAATGGTGGTCTGTCTTTAATAGACGGGGCTTAAATAATAGCATTATAATAAACAAGTCATAGAATATGTAGATAACATTAATTCATTCACCTTGTTATCTGATAATTTTGACTTTTTTTGTTTTGTTTCAATATCATTCTTGGAAGACATTAAAATATATAAACATGAATATCACCGACTTGCATATCAATGACTGGCACTTCAGTTCTTGAGTACATTAGAATATACTGGCCCTTTGAATCTAGAATCAGAAATATTTGCTATAAATAAGTCAATGCCATGCTCTGGGTTATATAGTGGTCCCATTAAAAAAAAAATTTAGATGTAACCCCACAGCTTTTATTTGCCTGTAATAGGAGCAACCATTCCATATAAACCACTGCAAACTGACAATCTTACTTAAGTCAGATTTAAGTCAGCAGACTTTCCAATGTACCCCCTGAGCCTGTTACATACAGTATACAACTAGTATATAACTAGTTAGGTTGTTCTTGTTGTTTTCCCTTCAAAGAAAACTGAATCTCTAGGTAGGCACAAAGACATTCCTACAAACTCGCAGAAGGCTGTGAGGACTTCGGTTGGATTGTTCATAAGGGCAAACCAAGGTTGGGCCAACTTGACTGACAGCACTAAATTCTACATTCTCAATGTAATTTCTTATGATTTTTACAAACACTAAAAATTGTGCATGTATACACAGTGTGTTTGTGTCTGGGCCAAAAAACAACCATCCCTTTGGTTAATGTTATATTAAGCAAGTTTTAACGCTAACGTTTCTATGGAAGCGTTAACTTAGCTGTGTTGTTTATATGCAACTTTTATGGTAGGAGTTTAACAATATCAACAGAGGTACATCATGATATATATTTAATAAGAACACGTACTTTAGCCACAGCAGGCTTCTCCTTGGAGCACGGCGAGGAGAGCCGTGTGACCCTCTACCCTATCTCAGCAGGCGCACACCAGCAGGACCGAGCAGACTCAGTAATCTCTTCCCTGGACCTATTGAACTTTTTTTCTTTTCCAAAAAAAATTGATGTACATATAAAGAGACCAGGAATCTGAGCTTCCTTGCAACTGCCACCCCCCAGGGTCCGCTGAGTGACTGTAAAATTCTGGCATGTATCATTCTTTATTCCACCCTTCCTGCGCAAGGATTAATCATGGTGAAAGGAAGAACCTCACATCATGGGAATTTACGATCTCTCCATCTTCCTTGAGTTTAAAGTGCTTGTATAATTCAAAAGTGGCACTAAAATTTAAATGATGTTTCAAAAAGGGACTAGTGGGACAATTACCAGTGCCTGATAATAACTACCTAATGTAAGAAAAAGAAAGATATCCTGGAACGAAAAGGGAAGAAAGGGCCGGAAAGGGAGAGAGCTTTGTCACCTGGTTTTCTTCCATCTATTATTTCACTAACAGAGAAGCCAGGAAGATGTGTAAAACCTCATTCACATTCTTGAGGAGAAACACAACTAAATGGAAAAAAATTCATGACTGCTTTCCTGATGTCCACACACCATTCTTTAAAACACTTGCAGAAGGAGTGAGGGCAAGAATGATAGTTGATGGCATCTTCAAGTGACTAGACTTGCATAATACTTGAGACATCTATAAATTCATTCCATGTTTATTATTTTAGAACTGCAAATTATGCCAAGGGCTAGAAATAACATGATCAAAGCAGAGTCCTTGCCAGGGCCACCACGTGTGATTATGCTGTTCATGAACGACCCAGAGATACCCAAGCTGAGGATGGAAGGATGGAAGTGGGGCTGGAACACAACCATGCTCTGCTCACCAAGCCACAGGCTCACAGAGTGCTGCCTGCCCAATGGAGATGGGACAGGGGATACTTTTGTTTTTTTTAATTCCAATACAAAATGGGGACACCTTTTAAAACTCACATGCTGTTACACTGCAGATGCTCTCTGGCCTCAATGTAGCTCAAAGAATATCAATTGGTGTGTCAGGCACAAAAACTGTATAGAACACCTACTCTTTCCTGTAAGGGGCCAGCTATCTGCCAGGCACCGTATATGTCACTTTTATCTTATTTGGTCCTCAGAAGAATAAAGTTCTTATTAGGACCAACATGCTGTGGTCCCCAAGCTTGTCTCTCCCCTCATCTCCCTCCCACTCTCCCTTGTGCCTCCTCTGCTCCTCAAGGTTCCCTCCCAGGGGGCTTCACACTTGCTAGTTCCTCTGCCAGGAAGACTTCCTCCCATAGCTGCCCCGTGGTTTATACCCTCACTCGGTGCAGGTGCTCAGCTGTCCCTGGGTCAGGAAAGCCTTGCTGGCATCTCTGTCTAAGAGGGAGCCACCTCTCGGCCAACCCCCACGCACTTTGGGCTGGGGGCCCCGGACGCCACCTAGTTTTTCTTCATTTAACTTACCAGTCCCCATCAAAGTTACATATTTCACCAGGGATCTATTTATCATCTGTCTCCCCAAACTAGAACCTAAGTTTCAAAAAAGCAGCAGTTTTTATTCATTTTGCCTTTTTGGCATCATCCCCAGCTCTGCCAACTCTGGGTGTCACACGTGACCTAATCTGTCATCAGTCCATCTGGGTAAACTGTCTCAGGGTTGATCCCTTTCGTCTCCACCCCAGATATACCAACAAAACAGCCAACATTTACTGGCAGGAACCCTCCTCCCGTGATTTAATCAAATTTACGATATTTGAGTGATACATTCTTTTCTGAAGAAACCTTATCTAAATATATAATGGCAAACATGAAAAAGTTCCTTAGCAAGTAACTTCTGGTGATACAGGAGTTTCTCTCCATCGCAAAAGTCAAGGTTCTTATGGCCCTTGCATCAGCTAGGAATTCTCTTCAGCCTCGTGTAACAGCAACTTTATGGAATGGGTTTTTTACGTATCAGGAACTATTTTTTTTCCCTCTAGCAAGAAATTTTTGAAGCTGAAGGTCCAGGACAAAGGCACTCCCTCCACACCTTCAGTACTTCTGTTCCTTCTGTTTTCCTTCTCCGCATTCTCAGGGGTGTGTCTTTTTCCCTCATGGCCGTGAAAGAGTACATTCCCCACCATCCTCTGTCACTGAGACCGTGGTCCAGGCAGGGAAGATCAGTGCAGTGAGGGCTAAACTTACATTCCAGTAAATCTGCCCCCTCTTAAGATTTTCCAGCATTCTGCCCAGCAACTTTCATCCCACAGGGGAATGTTGTGTCACCTGACTGCCCATATTTCAAAGAGAGCCAGAAAAGTGTAGCTTCTTAGAAGAATTCATTTCCCCTCCATTTAAATCAGATTTTGCTGGTAAGAAAGATAGAATGAATAATGAGAATAGAAATAATATATAATCCATCACTGTCCCTACAAGAGAGTAGTGGATATCAGGTTATCAACCAACAGGAGAAAAAGGAAAATGTTTTCTCCATAAAAATTCTCCCAATCTTCATTTGGTTGTATAATACAGTTAATGTAATTTTTACACAAGTTTCATTCATAAAGAATTATTCTAAATCATTAATAAAAAACAAATCTCCTAGTAGAAAAAAAGGATCAAGGGATATGAGTCTTGCCCAAAAAATAGCCAAGAGAAAACAAAAGATGTTCAACTTCACTTGCAATCAGGAAACGCAAGTTACAACGGGATACTATTTCACATCTCCTGATTGGCAGAAATGAAAAGGCTGGATAATATGAAGCATTTGCAAAGATGTAAGAAAATGACAGCTCCTATATTGCTGGTAAGAGTGCAAATCAGTACAATTCTGAGAGCAATTTGGTGCTACCTAGTAAATCTGAAGATGCTAGAAGAACCAGAAATGCCTTTGTCTGGTAAGCCTCAAAAGATGTGCATACATATACAGATTTTTCCATTGTTTGTGATACCAATTGATGGTTTGGGTGGGCATGGGTTGACCACACTCATTTTATGGTTTGTTCCTTCCCATAATGAGCATAAAGAGGAAGGATACTGCAATAATACATCTTTTGACTTGGACTGGTCCTGATATTTGAATACATATGGAACCAATTCTCCACCTATCAAACAATGCTGGTAGAGGAGACATTTACAAATAGCCCCTTTGGGGTCCACATTTCTATCTTGTAATGGAGTTAAGAATAAATGTTCTCTGGTTTTGTTATGGTTTTGCAAACTGTAACCTCTGTGACACTCCAGCCTACCCCATCTCTGCCTCATCGCAGAATATCAACCTGGTGGAGATGAACTAAATATTTGTAAATATTTAGGTAACTAAAAACTGAAAATGACATTAGTAACATGACCAAATCAGGCATCCTTTGCTCATATCGTCCCTCAACAACAACATTCATCCACAGACAAAAGTGCCTTGGTGGGAGCTGTGGGATCCAGCACCATATGCCAGGATCCAGGAGTTGTCTCGCCTACCCCTGCATCAGGTAATGGGCATATAGACTTGGTCCTGGCTCCAACCCCTCTTGGCCACAGTCCAGGAGCCTCTCGGGAGCACTGTTGTAGACAATCACATAAAAATGAGAGAGATTTTGTGGAAGTCCAGGTTTTAAGTAGCACATTGTTAGAGCAAAAACAAACAAAAAACAAATGAGTTTGGATACACTGGGGAAGGTTAAAAAAAAAAAAAAAAGTTAGACGTTACCTACCTCACCCCTCCCCCAAAGCAACACAGCTCAGGGTCATAAGAGGCCTTTTTGGTTCAAAATTTTGCCCAGAGGGGAAGTGAGAGCATGTGAGTGAGTGCCCAGCTTCCTCAGCTATGCAGGAAGATGCCAAAGAGGCCTGTTTCTCTCTGCCCCATCCAGAGTACTGAGTCATGAGCTGCAGGACTGCAAAGTGGGAAGAAGCTGAGAGAGCAGAAGGTAAGACTCGTGGAAGGCATTAGAAGGAACCAGATCCTACCAATTGTACCACAGACTCCATCAAGAAGTCCACCCATAGGTGCTGGGGATGCTTCCCCTGCAGATTCCCCCAGCTGGCTCCTGGGCACCACCAGCTCTCCAGGTACCTAATTCACATATGCCCAAACCCTGTGGCTGGCTCACTGAGTGCGCTCCCAATGGTGGTGACACTAAGCTTTGGAAGATGGAGGATGAGCACATGGAAAAAGCTGTCCGAAATCTGCAGGACAGGAAGAAAACACAACCTTGAGCTTTTGATCCACCCTTGGAAAAGCAAAAGGGAGACTGTCAGCACCTGGCTGAGTGCATTGCAGGACTGATAAAAAGGAATGCAAGCTTAAAAATTCTGCTCCAGAGGGAGAAAGAAATATGGATCAGGTGTATCCATGGAAGGTCTGAGAATGCCACAGATCACGAGGAGGGCTGACAGAAGGTGTTTGCCTCTAGTGTCAGTTAGTAGACTAGAGGAGGTGACTGCTACTTCAAATGCAAAGACAACAACACAAGACTTCTAGGAGCATGAAAAATCAAGGAAACCACCAAGGATCACAAAAATCTGGCAGTACCTAACCCAGAAGACATGGGTATCTGCAATGTATAACTGTTTCAAAGAATAACTGTTTTAAAGAAGCACAATGAGCTACAAGAAAACACAGGAGACAATTTAAAGAAGTTGGGAAAACAATATATGAACGAAATGAGAAGTTTAACAAAGTGATTGAAACAAGAGATAAGGAAGAATCAAATTCTAGAGCTGAAGAATACAATGAATGAAATGAAAACTGCAACTAAAAGAATTGACAGAAAAATGTATCAAACAAAAGAAAGAATCTGTGAATTAGAAGGCAGGACCTTTGTAAGTATTCAGTCAGAGGAGAATAAAAAGAAATAAATTGTGAAGAAAACCTACACGATCTACGGGATACCAGCAAAAGAAACAATCTGCTAATTATTTGAGTCCCAGAAGCAGAAGAGAGAGAAAAGGGGACAGAAAGCTTAGTTTTAAAATAATGGCTGAAAACTTCCCAAAGTTGGGAAACTTTGGATACCCAAGTTCATGAAGTTCACAGGTTACTAAATTCAGCTTAAAGAAGCCTTCTTTAAGACACATTATAATAAAACTACCAAACATCAAAGACAAAAAAAGAATCTTAAAAGCAGCAAGGAAAAAAAGGTTGTAACTCATCATGGAACTCCCTACAAGGTTATTAGCATATTTCTTAGCAGAAACCCTACAGGCCAGGAGAGAGTAAATATGATATAGTCAAAGTAATGAAAGGAAAAAAAAAACAACTGGTAACCAAGAATACTCTTTCTGGCAAAGCTGTCTTTCAGAAATGACAGAAAGAAAAAGAATTCCCTATACAAAGCCAACAGAGTTCATCACCATTAGAATTGCCTTACAACAAATCCTGAAAGGAGTTCTTCAGGCTCAAATAAAAGGACACTAATTAATAACATGAAAATATACAACACACTGACAAAGGTAAGTAATAGTCAAACTCAGAATATTCTAATACAATAATATGGTGGTATATTAACCACTTACTCTAGCAAAAGGGTTAAAGGACAAAAATATTAAAATTAATTATAGCTACAATAATTCATTAATGAATGTACAATATGAAAGAGAGAAATTATGACACCAAAAACATAAAATGGGTAGTAAATGGGTAGAGTTTCTATGTGTGATCAAAGTTATATCAGTGTAAAACAGATGGTTTTTTATATATTATGTTTTATGTAAGCTTCATGGCAACCAGAAAGCAATAGCCTACACTAGTATACAAAAGACAAAGAGAAGGAAATCAAAGCATGCCACCATGAAAAGTCATTAATTCTCAAAGGAAGACAGCAAGAGAGGGAGAATGAAACAAGGGAACTACAAAACAGTCAAAATAACTAATAAGATGGCATTGCTAAGTCCTTACCAATCAGTAATTACTCTAAATGTAAATGAATTAAATTATCCAATCAAAACGCATAGAGGGGCTGGATGAGTAAAAAAGACCCAAATAAACCTTAAAAATTTTATGGAGCCCCTGAGGAATCCCCAATAGCCAAAGCAATCCTGAGAATGAAGAATAAAGCTGGAGGCATCTGCTTTCTGATTTCAAACTATATTAGAAAGCTACAGGAACCAAAACAGCATGACACTAGCATAAAAATAGATACATAGATCAATGGAACAGTATTAAGAGCTCAGAAACAAATCTTCAACCACTATTTGACCAGAGTGTCAAGAATACTCAATGGGGAAAGGGGTCCCTTCAATAAACAGTGTAGAGAAAACTGGATAGTTACATGCAAAAGAATGAAACTGGACTCCTATCTTGCACCACTCACAAAAAATTAACTCCAAATGGATTAAAGGCTTAAACATAGACCGAAAACTCCTAGAAGAAAACATAGGGAAGAGCTCCTTGACATCCTGACAATGATTTTTTGGATGTGACAGTAGAAGCACAAGTAACAAAAGCAAAAATAAATAAACAGGACTACATCAAACTAAAAAGCTTTTGCATAGCAAAAGTAACAATCCACAAAATAAAAAAGGAAACTAACAAATGGGAAAAATATTTGCAAATCATATATATATAATAAAAGGTTAAAAACCAAAATACATAAAGAACTCATAAAACTATTTGCTCATTAGTTAAAAAAAAAAATCCAATTAAAAAATGGACAGAGGAACTGAATAAACACTCTTCCAGAGAAGATAAACAAATTGCCAACAAACACATGAAAAGATACTCAACATCACTAATTATCAAGGAAATGAAAATCAAAACAATAGTGGGACACTTCACATCTATTAGAATGTATTTTATCAAAAGAAGAGATAACAAGTGAGGATATGAAGAAAAAGGAATCCTTGTGCACTGTTGGTAAGAATGTAAATTGGTACAGTCACCTTGGCAAATATGGAGGTTCTTAAAATGTACAAAATATAACTACCATATGATCTAGCAATCCACTTCTGGGTATGCATCCAAAGTAAATAAAATTAGAATATCAAAGGGAAATCTGTACCCCCAAGTTCTGGAAGCATTATTCACAACAGCCAATATAGAAACAATGTAAGTGTTTGTCTACAGATGAATAGATAAAGAAGATGGTGTGTGTGTGTGTGTGTGAATATTATGCAGCCATGAGAAAGAAGGAAATCCTGCCACTTTTGACAACATGGATAAACCTCAAGAACGCTATACTCTAAGTGCAATAAATCAAACAAAGACAAGCAGTGTATGATATCACTTATACATGGACTCTTAAAAAGCTGTACTCATGGAAACAGAGTAAGACGGTGGTTGCCAGGGGCTGGGAGATCAGACAAATGAGAGATGTTGGTAAAAAGGTCCAAACTTCCAGTTATAAGATAAGTTCTGGGGAGCTAATGTACAGTATGGTGACCATAGTTAATATTGCATTATATATTTGAAAGTAACAAAATCCTAAATGTTTTCACCCAAAAAAAAAAGAAATGGTAATTATGTGATGCGATGGAGGTGTTAACTGACACCATTGTGGTAATCATTTTCCAATGTATATGTGTATCAAATCATCACAGTGTACACATTAAACTTATACAATGTTATATGTCAAATTCTATCTCAATAGACCCAGAATAGAAAAAACTGGGTTCTAATCAAGAAGGCAAACCCTGCCCTAAATATCCTGGCCCTAAAAAAGAAAATCATTATCAATAAGCAAATATGCAAAGAATACATAATTATGCAATAAATATGTGCTCTGTGTATTCATGTTTTTGTCAGTAGCAAGTCATATTATTTTGAAAACTATAAAGAAAACATTTTCTCTGAAAAGTATTTGTATATGTTTTGGTGCAGCAAACACTGTTACTGAAGTCAGTACAGTGAGTCCACTCTTTCAGAAAAATTAATACATTTAGGAGTACTATTGGGCCAAATTTCTTGTTTGACTAGAGAGGGTTCATTGGCATTTCTTACTCCTTTTATACTTCAACCATAATATAAGGAATGGTTTTATATATATATATATGTACACACACACAAACGTATATTCTGTGTGTGTGTGTGTGTGTGCGTGTGTATATATATACAATTAATCAAAATGGAGTTTCTCCTGACCTAATGATGTATTGAATACCTTAAAAAGTGTTCACACATAATTTCCTCCAGTGTATGCAATACAGTAAGAAATATAAAACTATATTTAGAAAGTAAATGGAAAAATATTTTGCCATATGGTGGTCATATGAATAATGTATTACATTTTAATTGAGAAGTTATAGTTCTTAAATAAAGCATTAGTTCGTTTATTTTTTCGAGTTCACAGCAATATTTAGTGTATTTACTTTCTCAAGGGATGTTTTGTTATCTCTTTCATGCTCCACAGGCCTCCATTAAAACTAAGATATACCAAACGATCACTAAAGAGTCATTTATCAAAGCCTCCCTTTGCTTTTAGTATTTATGACTAGTGCCCTCAATGTTAAGTGAATAGAATATACATTATCCAAGTTACAGTACTTCATTCAGTGGTTACACAATATAGGCATGAATATTTTAAAGGTATGCATAATTGTATAATTTCCACATAATATATGAAATCTACACATGTGGTATTTTCATTCTCATGTTATATAACGTTCATTCTAATGTCAATTTTAAATCATGTATTTCTAAATATTATATAAAGATTCAGAAGTTAGTTTAAAATTACTTCTTCCCCTATTCTGCCAAAAAAAAAAAAATGGGGGAAAAAAAGGTTAGCATTCATCACTAGTGTTAAGCAAACATAACAAGATATATGAATAGAACCAAGTGTGAAGAAAATGGCCAAATTACAACATGACGTATTGATTAGAATCGCTTAAGACCTAATCATTAATGCACATTTGTGGCGACATTTTCATAACTGGCTAACAAAAATTATTGGTCCTTCAAGAACTTGAAAAGAAATAAGAAATTCATCCAAGAATTAAGCTTCAAAAATAATACATAATAAATCTTTTCAAAGGGATAGGCTGAGTCTCAGGCCAAGTGCACATGACTATATAATAACCTAACTGACAGTTTACTACAGTGTCAGGAAGAAGGTCTGAAAGCCAGTTTGGGTTAATCTGGAAGCAAAGAGAAAAACTGAAGTTGTGCCCAACTGAGGTAGGTGTTACCTCCAAGACTATCTCCAGTCACTTCTGCCTCCTGGTATTCAAATCCCACAGGATCCCTCCCATATTGTAACAGCATTAGTCGGAATGACCAATAAGTAATGGCAGAAATGATAGTATGTTTTCTCCAAGACCGGTTTATAAAAGAGTGGGGCTTCTGTCTTGGTTGCTACCTGTCTTCTGTTCCTTGGATCTGGGGACGTCACGTCATAAGCGTCTCCGTGGGGAGGTACATGTGGTGAGAAACAAGCCTTCTTCTATCCCCACCACTTAAGTGAGATGAGAAATCTTCTAGCTTCATTCAAGACCTAATACACTTCAGCCCTGGCTAATAGTTTGACTCATGAAACTCTAAATCAGAACACTACAGCAAAGCTAATCCCAGATTCCTGACCTTCAGAAATTGTGTGAGATAATACATGTTCGTTGTTTTAAGCTTGTGTTTTAGTTTAATTTGTTGTGTAGTTATACATAACTCATACAACATCTAAGCATAGCAGCAGAGAGACAGAGAGAGACTAGTGCGCACTAAATTTTGATCTTCAAACTCACTAACAAGGTCTCTTTTAAATGTGTGTAGATGCACAGTTTCCACCAATAACCTCAAAGACACGTTGGACAGGAACAACTCCATGTGTTTCACGTGTGCCATGCAATTTAGATGGCTGTTAAGCAATTCATCAATATAATTTCTCCTTTTCTGGTTTAATATTCACCAAGCAACCCTCTGACTGATTTGACTTTCCAAGAAGTCTGACCACAAAGAGAAACTGCACTGATCATGCTGGCATGAATAATCACATCACTGGGAAAGCTGCTCTCCCTTCTAAATTCAATTGGCAATCTGATTTTAGACATTTGCATTGAAAGACTAGTTAAAACGAATCTGCCGCTGACAGAGCCTGCTTTCAATAGACTGTGAAACTTGAGATTCTGAGCCTTAAAGAACGGAGCACCAGTTCATCGATGCACAGAACTTGGCGTATTTACAAAAGTGCTATCTTCTTGGGTGGGTAGACTACAGTTCTTCTGCAGATGACACTTCCCTTAAACCAACATTCCTTTGTCAGAGCATCTCATGGCTTGATAGCAACATGACAAAAGAAATCCCCTATCTCTTAGATCAAGTGAGAATTCACATCATAGTCACATTTCATACCATGGAAGCTCTATGAGGAGAGGGATTCTGTCTTGTTCATTCGTTTGGTATATCCTATTCCCGGTACAGTGAGTAATCAGTAAATATTTATTAAATGAATATAAACTTAAATACTACCCAGACATTCCTCTGTGTTTCACCACTCATTTCTCTCCTCATTCCTCACAGAAGCCACTGCACCTCTTTCCTAATTTCCTCATGCATCTAAAAGTGAAACATCTCCTGTCAGTAAACGACTTGTCTCCTGTTCACCATCAAAATGTGAGTTTCCAAAGGGAAGATTTCTTAACTTCCTGCCACAAAGTCTGTATCAATTTGTATTAACAATAAGACACATTAACATGCCCTAAAGACCACTCCATATTCACACACACACATATAACTAATTGAGTTAAAGTGATGACTTTCTGACTGGTTCCTATTTTTTTTTGAGTTACAACTGACATATAATATTACATTAGTTTCAGGTGTACAATATAGTGATTCAATATTTTTATACAGTATGAAATAATCACAATACAACCAGTTACCATCCATCAAACAAAACTGTTACAATATTATTGACTGTATTTCCTATGTGTACATTACATCTCCATGACTTATTTTATAGCTAGAATTTTATACCTCTTAACTCCCTTCATCTGTTTTATCTGTCCCTCCTTTCTAGCAACTCCCATTAGTTCTCTGTATCTGTGAGTCCGTTTCTGCTTTGTTCAACTGTTTTATTTTGTAGATTCCACTTATAAGTGAACTCATAAAGTATTTGTTTTTCTCTGTCTTAATTATTTCACTTAGCATAATGCCTTTCAGATCCATTTGTGGAATTTGAAAAGGTATGTGCCCTTTCATTCACTGCAGCACTGTCTACAACAGCCGAGATACGGAAGCAACCTAAGTGTTCATCAACAGATGAATGGATAATGAAGATGTGAGAGATGGAGAGAGAGAGAGAGAGATAGATGGATATCTCCACACACACACAGTGCACTATTATTCAGCAATTAAAAAAAAAGAATAAACTTTAGCCATTTGCAACAACATGGATGGATCTAGCTTCTAATTTTTGTGGGAAATCTACAACATCACAGTTGAGCACAATACTGACTTTGGCTTTGTAAATGTTAAGTGTAAAGGAATTACATCACTAGCCCTCCTCTACTGAAAACTGTAATTAAAAAATACCAGATGCGTCACAAATTATATAACATTGTTTCTAGGCTTTAGAATAACATTCTGGCTAATAAAGTCCTAGGTCAAAGTTTTTACATTATGAAAGATACTGCCCTATTACTCTCAAGAATGTTCTACCACCTTACGATATTACCACTATTTTATGGGAGATTCTAAATCCACACCAACTAGATATTAAAAAATGTTGCCTAATTAGAAAAAAATTAGAAAAAAATTGCATAAATCCTTTATTTTGTATATTTTTCAATAAAATATTTTATATATTTTTCAATTAAATGTGAGATTGCCCACTTTTTTTCATATGTGTTTAATACATTTAAATAGTTTTTGAATAAAATGACTGTTTCTTTAAAGGTTTAAAAAATATTTTTCTATTCATCTATTATTTATTGATTTGCATGAGCTTATTCTATAAAATTCAATTTTTTCATATAAAAATATTTTGTTATTACTTATTTGACGCATTTATATTATATCCCTAGTTTTTTGTTAGTTACATTACTATTTGATACATATAAAATATATGTATTATAAATACATTTATGAAAGCATTAAGTTATAAAGTATACGAATAAAATGAGTACCCACGTTCACAACTACTTTACATTTACCCGTGAGGTCAATACAACAATTTCAGGAAACTTGACTACAGAGGTTTTTCCATTTCATTCAGACTACATAGCCCTCCATTTGTTTACTCCTAGATGTATTCCCGTGTTTATATGGATGCTACTGTGAATGTACCATTTCTTAAAATTCTATATTCTATTTTGGTTTTAAATTGACTTTATTCTCTTGTTAAATTCACTATCTAAACCTAGTTGTTTGTTTTTTAGGATTTTTCTGTTTTACATACCATGCTACGTGTGAACAAGGACAGTTTTATTTCTTCTATTCTAGGCTTTACTTCTTTCTTCGTGCTTCATTGTCATAGCTACGATATCTAGGACAATGACGAATAAACATGGTTAAGTGTGGGTGTCTTTGCCTTATTCCCAGTCTCTGAGGGAAACTTTTTAATATTTACAACCAATGAGCTTGCTATTTGCTGTATCCTTGGTATCTTTCATTTAAAGTAATTTAAGCTTATTGTTGGTTTACAAATAATTTTTATCATAAAGAGGTGTTATATTTTTACCAAATGCTATTTCTGAATCCTACTACTGAAAGGATTACATGAATTTCTTCCTTATTTTGTTATCATGGGGAACTATACTCAGTATTTTGAAAATGTTAAACTAATCTCAGATTTCCAGGACAACCACAACTTGTTCCTGAAGTCTAACTTTTTTTATACGTTGCTTGATGAATTTGACAATATTTTGCTTTGAATCACTACATCCATATTTATGAGAGTCACTGGTTTATAAATATTTTTTATATTTCTGTTCAGAATTTTTCATCAAAATTTTGTATAAACCAAGGTAGGAAAATTACCCTTTAAAAAATCTCTTTAAATGTTATTTCTATTATAAAAGTTTGATAAGTTCCACAGTAAATCATCTAAACATGTTTTTCTGTGCAGGGATAGGTATATGCATGTGAAGGATTTAATTACAGATCCAAATATTTTTGATAGGATAGGCCTATTCAAATTTTCTGTCTCCTCCTGTATTGGTTTTGGTGACTTCTGCTTTTAAAAGAAACTGTCCGTTTAACCTACGTTGTCAAATTCACTAGCAAATATTTGTTCATAATATGAGCTTTATTATCTTTTTAAATACCTGCAGAAAATGCACTACTGTTTCCTTTTGCATTTCTGACATCAGTAAATTTTATTTTTTTCTCTTTCTCTGGGCAGAGATTGATATATTTTACTAGTGATTTCAATGATAGCACTTTTGAATTGGTTATTTCAATTGTACATTTATTTTCTATTTGGTTGTATTTTCTTGTTTTACCATTTTGTCTATTTTTAGAAAAAAATGTACGTTTACCTTCAAATTTCTTGAGATACATGTAGAAGTTGATATTCAACCTCTACTGTTTTCTAATAGATGCATCAACGGTATCATTCTCTTTCTGCTTAGATGGACAAAATCGTAAGATAGCATGTCTTCCACACAGTCAGAAAAAAGCAGAAAACCTCCAAAACCATAACTGTTTTTTTTTTGTTTGTTTGTTTGTTTTGGTTTGGTTTGGTTTTTTTTTTAGCCAAAAACAGCGCTAAGGTCAAAAGGCAACCAGGTGAACTGAATGTCAAAAGGTTTATAAAAGCTGCCAAGGAGATACAGGTGCAAACTGTTTTTACCTTTCACAGAGCAGTGGAGGACGAGGCGGCCACAGCACAGGAGTAAGAAGAAAAGTAACGATTTCACAAGTCCATGACAGCCGGAATAGTGAGACCCTTTAGAATCCACGGGCGTCCCAGACAAGAGCAGAGCCTGCACTCACTCAGTTCACTTTTCTCTGCCTCTAAACCCTGTGCTCCTCCTGACTGCAGAGCAGGAGACCTGAGTCCTCCTTTCTGGGGAGGCTGAAGCAC
This sequence comes from Camelus dromedarius, assembly GCF_036321535.1. NCBI lineage: Eukaryota > Metazoa > Chordata > Mammalia > Artiodactyla > Camelidae > Camelus > Camelus dromedarius. The sequence continues at coordinate 24,043,671 of NC_087437.1, read as the reverse complement.
CGCCCACTTCCTGGAACCTGCTCTCAGGAAGTAAAAGCCTTCAGCTGTGCAGACCTGGGCAGGAAGCACTTTCAGCCCTAGGGTGCAGGGAAAGACCTACTCACTCTGATAGAGGGGTGCAAATGTTAGGCAGTTGGATAGAAATGAGCACTGGGCGGTGGAGAGGCAGGGGATAGGAACAACCCAGAAAATAACAGTAATTTTGCACTCAGGATAAGGGACTCAAGAACCTTTTACTTTCTCTAAATGAGGACCAGCAAAGAAGTCGGCTAAAATCAAACACTGCAGTTGCACAACAGAGAGAAGGACTCGTCTTAACCTGACCCAATGCTCATTATAATGTAATTAACATGACGGTTTGAGCCCCCTCCCATAGGTTTCTCTGTGTGCTTCATAGGTAAGAACCTGCCCAAAAGAGGATGGGTGTGTCATCACTAGGAACCTGAGCTGTCAGTCAGCCTGAGAACTCAAAGAACCTGAGCCGCGAATCAATCAATCACGAAAAAGCCCCTAAGCCGGGATACACAAACGGGAAAGACAAAGTAGCGGCGCCATTTTTCCTCTCTTGCATCGGCCCGCTCCCAGTCCTCCGGAGTGTGCTGTATGTTACCACCATTTTACTTCACTAATAAAATCTTCTGTTTATATCACACTTTCTGACTCTCATTAAAAATTCTTTTTTTTTTTTAAGGTGACTAAGAACCAAGGCAATTTTTATTTTCATCCTCCCAGTAACAACGGCAGCAGCCTCGCCCCTGTTTTGAGTAAGGGGAAATTGCTGCTCAGGCGAACTGGGAGGTAAAAGCTGCCTGCACTGACGTGGGAAACTGGAATAACCATCTGCCCACATCAAAAAGCCCTGAACACAGAAACAAACCACAGTCCCTCCACCACCAGTCCCAGGGAAGGTTGCGGCTACTGACAGGGCAGTCAAGGCAGGAAACCTGACTGAGCTCGCAATCCCGCTTGGCGCTGATACAAAGCAGGTGTGCTGTCACTGGGGGAGGTTAGCTCAATTCTACATTTATTTTCTATCTGATTATATTTTCTTGTTTTATCATTTTGTCTATTTTTAGAAAAAAATGTACGTTTACCTTCAAATTTCTTGAGATACATGTAGAAGTTGATATTGAGCCTCTATTGTTTTCTAATAGATGCATCAACAGTATCATTCTCTTTCTGCTTAGATGGACAAAACCATAAGACAGCATGTCTTCCACAGTCAGAAAAACAGAAAATCTCCAAACCATAACTTTTTTTTTTAGCCAAAAACAGCGCTAAGGTCAAGAGGCAACCAAGTGAATTCAATGTCAAAGGGTTTATAAACGCCGCCGAGGAGATACAGGCGCAAAGTGTTTTTACCTTTCACAGAGCAGTGGAGGACGAGGCGGCCACAGCACAGGAGTAAGAAGAAAAGTAACGATTTCACAAGTCCATGACAGCCGGAATAGTGAGACCCTTTAGAATCCACGGGCGTCCCAGACAAGAGCAGAGCCTGCACTCACTCAGTTCACTTTTCTCTGCCTCTAAACCCTGTGCTCCTCCTGACTGCAGAGCAGGAGACCTGAGTCCTCCTTTCTGGGGAGGCTGAAGCACCGCCCACTTCCTGGAACCTGCTCTCAGGAAGTAAAAGCCTTCAGCTGTGCAGACCTGGGCAGGAAGCACTTTCAGCCCTAGGGTGCAGGGAAAGACTGTACTCACCATGATGGAGGGGTGGAAAGGCAACAGCCTCGTCCCTGTTTTGGGGAAGGGGGAATCGCTGCTGAGGGGACCTGATAAGTAAAAGCTGCCTGCACTTAAGTGGGAAACGGGAATAACCATCTGCCCACATCAAAAAGCCTTGAACACAGAAGCAAATCATAATCCCTCGCACCACCAGTCCCAGGGAAGGTTGCGGCTACTGTCAGGGCAGTCAAGGCAGAAAACCTGACTGAGCACGGAATCCCGCTTGGCGCTGATACAAAGCAGGTGTGCTGTCACTGGGGGAGGCCGCGGAGCTCCCTCAAGCAGGCCTATAGGGAAATTTAGAGATGAGTGTTTATATTAGAAAATAAGAAAGGTTTCAGATCAATGAATTCAGCTTCCACCTAAAAAAAATAAATAAAATAAAAACAGAAAGAAAGGCAAATTAAGCCCAAAGCAAGAGAAAAGGAGGAATGATGAAGATACAAGAAGAAATCAATGAAGTAGTAAACAGGAGAAAAAAGCAGAGGAAACGCAAGGAAATCCAAAGTTGGCTCTTTGAAGAGATCGATCAAATTGATAAATCTCTAGTCAGGCTAGCCAAGAAAAATAGAAGACAAAATGACTATTTTCAGGAGTAAAAACAGGGAGAGTTGCTCAAATCCTACAGAGATTAAAGGGTAGCGTGAGAATATTACACACAGCTGTTTGTTCAAATGTATTCAGAGACAATTAGCAAAGCTCGCTCAAGAAGTAGATAAACTATGTACAAATCTATTTCTCAGCTTCCTTGTACCCATAATGCTATTTACATCAACTTCCAAATTCAAAACCCTTTCAAAGATATATATTTTAAATAACAGAAACAGACACAAGTAATGCAACACGTTTCTGAATAAATAATATAAAGCTTTAATCAAAAGACAAGTTTTAAGAAATAAATGCAATGTCAAAGACAGATATTAAATCCTAGACACATGGTGCTCCTAATAGGAAGTCTTTGAATAACTATTAAAAAACATATTCATATTAAAATAGAGTAACTGTTTTGCAGAAAAATAGATAGGAATAAATCATATCAAGAATGTAAGCATTTTCTCTGAGAAGAACACAGTTTACTAGATATATTGCCCAGGAAGCAGAGTTCTCTTCTGGTGGCTCCGTCAATGATCATTTATCCAAACAATTAAAATGAATTTTTAAATTATAAACTATTAAGAAAATAATTTTCAAAACAAAAACTCACTAAGCATGCTAGTCTCATGTTACTTACTGTACTGGAACAAACTACCACAAATTTAGTAGCTTAAAACAACACAAATATTTTCTCTTACAGTTCTGGAGGCCAGAAGTCTGCAGTCAGCTTTACTGAACCAGAGCCAAGGTGTAGACAAAGCTGCATTTCCTTCTGGAGAGTCTAGGGGACAATCCATTTCTTTGCCTTTTCAGCTTCTGGGAGCTGCCTGCATTCCTTGGCTGGGGACTACTTTCTTGTATCATTCCAACTTCTTCTTCCCATCATTACATCGCCCACTTCCTACTTTTGACCTTCTTGCGCCCCTCTTATAAAGGACTCATGTGCTAAATTAATTAATTAATAAAATCCATCACACCAAAATTAATAAATAAATAAATAACTGGGGCAATGTGCACTTTGGACAAATTATAAACAGTAAGATGTAAAAAGGCCAAAAACCAACTGCCATTTCTGAGGTACCAGGAGCAAACAGCAGGGACTGCACATGATCCCTGTACACTGCACCAGCAAGGGGGTGGGCTGACCTCAGCCTCCCCTCCCACCCTACCCACTGGTCTGCCCCTGCCCTCAGCCCACTTAAGGAACCAGCAGGAGTGAGCAAGGGCACCTGTTTGTTGTTTTCACTCCCTAGTGCTGCAATAGAGTCCCAGAAAAGCCTTGCCTGAATTTAGGAAAAAAAGAAAAGAATAGAAAAGAACTCATGTGATGATGATACTTATGGCCCATCGGGCTTACCCCAGGTAATTATGTTTTGAGTTGTGTCCCCCTCAAATTCATATGTCTGTTGAGTTCTAAACCCCCATACCATAGAATGTGACTTTAGTTAGAAATCAGGTCACTGCACATGTCATTAACAAAGATGAGATCATTAAGGTGGGCCCTCATCCAATATGACTGATGACACATTATAAGAAGGGGAAATTCAGACACAGAGATAAACACCGGACACAAGCGGAGAACACCATGTAAAGATGAAGGCAGTGATTGACGTGATGATTCTTCAGGTCAAGGAACACCTAAGATGGCCAGTAAACCACCAGAAGCTAGGGGAGAGGCATGGAACGGGTTCTCCCTTACTATTGAAACTTCCTTGCATCCGCACCAAACTGAGCATTTAGATGCCAAATACAAAGTCAGGCCACTGCCTCCCTTCCCAAGCATTCACTCCCACTATCTTGCTTGCTAACTTCCACATCAGCAATCATATACCTTCCACTTCTATCTTCCATCTTTCAAATAAAGTTAAGTAAAGACCAAAACCAAATCTGCATCTAGACATCTAACTTCATGGGAGGGAGTTTTTACACTTTTCACCTAGAGTGAAGTTGAGATATAACCTATAGGACTTAGCAATTCCTCCAGCCATTGAGGCAGAGAGAGAGAAAATGTATGAAAACTGAGAGGAGAAAAACAGAGACTGAGGCTTGAATTAGAAGAGACCAGCCATTCCAAGATTAACAGGGAATAGACATTTATAGAACAAGATTTAATACTTACAGCTTTTGCATGAAATTATAAATACTAGGTTCCTCAAATCTAGAAATGCCTTAAAGGAAATAGTCATAATTGTAGTCTATTGCACTCTAAAAGTTTCACAAAATTAGTATAAATGATCTGGTCCCAAGGCACACTGAAGCCACCATAAAATAGCATGGGATTAGGAAAAGCTTAAAGTATCCCTGATATGTGAAAATCATAAGGTGACCAAAAGCAGAAATGCACCTTTTAGTCACATTGAAATGGCAATATACTTGGCCAAAATTTTGTACCTCCTATATTAGTTAGGATTCCTTAAAGCACATAAATTCCCATGCAAACTGGGGATTCAAAAAGAAATGTTTATGCATTAGAAAAGTCCAACTCTACCTGGCTTTATGTATGGGTTGATTTGGGGATTCAATTAAACTACAGAATTCAGTATGTCTCGTTTCTAGGTTTATTCCTCCTCTGAGTTTGCTTCACATACAGGCTCCGTGAAATGGCTTTTGATAATCCAAACCCACGCGTTCACTACGTCTTGTGAATTCATGTCCATCAAAATACTAGGCTGAATCTCTCTTCCAATAGTCTCATGACAACTTCAGTGTGTTTTTTGGGTGAGTGGGGGCTCACTTGCTCATCTATGAGTGAATTATTAGGCAAAGGAAATCTGATGTTCTGATTGGCTAGGTCTAAACCACATGCTTGTGCCTCTGGGCAGAAAAGAAGCTAAGTTTGCCCAAAACACAAAAGGTGATCTGGGGAACTTGTGGTTCCTTAGGGAAAATATACATATACACTAGATACTACTAGCAGATGAAAGGGAAATGTATTAGACAGACAAATACAGTTGAGTTTACCACAGCTCCAAGCCCACAACTGATCCTTGCTGCCCTCCGTTGATTCGGGAGGGAGACATATAAAGGACATGCCAGATAAAAGCTACATTTCACTACACATGGACTATGGCCTCAACTACACATGGACTATGGCCTCATATCCTATGTGGACTACTGATGAGGTGGGCAACATATGTGGAAAGGACTTTTTACTCTGGTTGGTTGTAGAGCTTGGGTCTAATGCAAGCTGCTGTGACCCTGGGACCTTTCCCCAAAGACTCACACATGAATACCACCACAATGGTGGGTATAAAAGGAAGGGTAGACCAACCTATGGAAGAACACATGGCAGAGGAGGGTAAGAGAGAGATTAATTTCTGTTCGTCTCCTTGTCTCACTACCACTGCCTCTCCAAAAACAAAGCCTCATTTCCCCCTCAACCTGTGTGAAAACCCAGTGCTTCTTTTACAAGACGGACTCAGACAACGTGGACATCTGATGGGAGGCCCGTCGGCAGATGAATGGAATGGAGGGCAGATTTCCACATGGGAACTTTTAGCGAAGAAGGGACTCTGCTCCTTAGTGGGAAAGGAATATTAATTCAAATCAGAACTTCTCACATTTTTTAAATTCAGGTCTCCTTTGAAGCAAAATAAAAATCTCATACTCTTTATGTTATCTGGATTTTTCACAAATCAGCACCAATGCCAAGATCATTTTCAAAAGCAACAAGGCATAGCTTTAATTTTGAAAGTGGAGATTTAAGCTGGCTGGTCTGCTTGACGCAAGTGCCTCACATCTATAAACTCTGAATAATGGAGCGCAGCCTTACCTTCATTCACTTGGAAACCAAGCCTCCTGTGCTGCTTGTTGGTAAATGATCTCAATGTAAAAGGCATGCTAACGAACACAGCCGGTTAATTTGAATACGCCTTTTAATACTAAGCCTGAACCCAAGGTTGTCTCAGAGTCCCTTCCCTGGGGCAGTGGCAGGAAACAGGGCAAGCGTGAGCTTCTTCCCCATCCTCACTGACCATCACTCCCTGCACTACTTGTTATTATATTATTAGCCCTAAACTGTTATTTTTTGTTAAAGATAATATACATATCATTATCTTTAAATTATATTTTTAGCAGATGATACCCGTTTATTTTGTATTATGTTTGCAGCTAATTATTCTCAAATATACTGTATTGTTTAATATGCAAATGATGTGGCCAGGATGCATCCACGTATCTTTGGCAGTTGGAGCTGGCAGGTATTTTTTCTAATTGGTCAGGACCCAGCCCAGAGTGGTCACTGCCTGTACCAAATTGTTGTTAAATATTTTTCAAGCTGTCTTTTCCCAGGATATTTAGGCAGATCAATGAAGCTTAAAAAAAAAAAAAAAAAAGAAAGAAGTCAAAGTTCATACAGGGATTTTGAAAATGGTAAAAGTGACATTCTAAAATTATGTGGCTAGATGAACTACTGATTCTGTAGTATTGGGGCAACTGATTCGTCTTTTTTTAATAAAAATGAGAAACTACATATTGTTTACGGCTTATTAAAATCCAGATGAATAAATACTTTCAGTATAAATAACTGAAACCATAAAAGTACCAGAGGAAAGGATGGGTAAATCTTTATAATCTTAAGACTAAATAAGGTCATTCTAAATTTGTCACAGACCATAGAAGCTAAAAAAAAAAAGTTTGACCATAAAAATTCTCTACATAAGGAAAATTAAAACACATCCAAAGAGAGAAGAAAATTTATCATATGTTTGGACTAATATTCAAATAGAAATAACATTTGCAAATCAAAATCAAATGAAATTATTAATACAAATAACCTGGCATAAAAATATAAAAAGGAAATGGAGAAACTAAACAATAATTACATTGGAAAATTATTAGTAATTTACAACACCAGATTTCAAATAATTCTTCTTTCATCATGACAAGTTTAAAGAGAGGCAGTATTGGAAAATGAGTGGAAGATCAGATATTGTTTAAAAACATTTGGAAAGTATGTTAGTTTGTTTAATGATTTTGGAAGGCAATTTGGAAGTGTTTATCAAAATTTTAAATGCATGTATAATCCTTGACCCAGCTTTTCAATGTGTCAATGAACTGTGTCAGTGAACTGGGTACTAGCTAAATAAGTCATGATAAATCAGTGCAATATTTTATTAGGTTAGCAAGAGAAAGAACAAAGTGATCTTATCTGCATTTTCAAAAAATATAATCAAAATAATTCTTAGGTGGAAATAAGACAGAAGCACAAATGATTAATATTATATGATCTATTTCAGTAGAAATATGTTTATATGTATATATGTAAAGAAAAGCACCAAATTCTTAATAGCAGTTATCTCTAGGATATTTAATTTTTTTACTCTGTTCATGCCCATATTTAATGACTTTTATATTTGTTTATAAAAATTGAGTGTAACTTCAACTTTAAAAATTCTTTAAATTATTTTTATAAAGAAATAAGTTTTGGCAACACACTGGCCTTTATTCAAATCCCATTTCCCACACAGATTAACTATGAAATCTTGGACAAGTTCCTTATCTTTAAGCTTCAGGTTTTTCATCTATAAATCTATAAACTGCTTCTTTGGAGTTTAGGATAGGATGAAGTGTACTTAAAGTGCTTATCCTAGTGCCTGAAATAGAAAGTATTCAATAAATGATAGCTGTCATTATAGTATTATTACCAACTTTATGCTGTTATAAAATCTAACATTTTATGTAAATAATATTATTTCAAGTTTGTTATATGTAAACACATGAACAGAGGGACCCAAATTTTAATTATGATTAATATTTTGAGAAAATACATAGTACCAGCACTGTTCATTGGATAGCTTCTTAACTGAGCTTATTTATTTCTAGTGGGTTTTTTTCTCCATAATCTTAACAGATTTAAGGCAGAGTTTATAAAATCATTAAAATTTTTAATAATTGGCCATTGCAAGGGAAACAAATTATACAGCAGTTAAATGGAAGAACTCTGACTACAAATGTTTTCATTCCCATCCACCCTGAAATTGTCTAAATTTGCTCAACAGAAATATAAATCACTAGACAATGGCCAGCGTTGTTTTATTTCAGGTGACTTGATACAGCCAGAAGTATCCAGTAGCTCTGCTGGCGCACAAAGCAGCAAGTCAAGGTTCCCTCTCATCTATATCTAAGATACTTTGCCATGCTAAAATTATTGAATATAATTTCTATGAAAAGAAAATTGACGTGCATTTTCATTTATGTGCTTCTTGTTCAGAAAACTGATCAATCTCTAAATGCAAATACACCCTAACCAAGATTTTTGAGAAATTAAAATTCTCAAACCTTTCTCATTTTTGGCAACATAAACACTGATTTCCTGTTGAAAAAAAATTATTTTGTTCTATCCACGTCCCATTGTGCTGTTAAAATATCTATGAATTTCAAGTGCAATATAATTGGCATTATAATAAACAATCTGGCAAAGTGTTGTGGAACAGTAAAGGACACAGAGATATTATGTCCCATTGTTACTATGAATAGAACCACGCAGACACCAATTAACATCTCATTGCTATGATTACTTGTTATTGTTCTTGTTGCACTAATCAAACTTACATCTTTTTAGTTCATCTTTTGATTTCAAAAAGTTATGCTAAGAAAAGATTACATTTATCATGAGTGCATATAAATGTAAACCATACAGAGCTAATTAAGTTTATAACCACCGAGAATAATATGAAAAGGAAAATTAAATTGCTTTGCTTCAAGGAAAATCTTTTAGGAAACATTTGCTGAATAAACATGAAAGAAAAATTTTAAATGTCTTCTTACACAGTTGATATTTGGCTTGTATTTTTACATGTGACAATCATATACATTTCTTTTACTTTTTAATAGACACCAGCTACTGTCATCATAATGTATTAGTATTGTGCATTGGTGGTGGGAGGGAGGGGAGAAACATTTTACAGACATTTTAAATAGAGCTCTCACAATTTTTAAAGCTTGTAGAAAAAAGATGATACTGCTTAACAGTGACAAATAAATTTTGAAAACAAGCAAAGTGACCATTTATGGGAAACACAAAGATACACTGAAAATTTTAATGATAAAGTAACATTAACCAAATCATGTTTTGACATTCATGACACTATAATGATTTAATCCAAGAAGTTATGTCTTTTATAAATATTCTCTTTAATTATAGCTCTGCTATTCCCCACATTCTAAAACATTCAATAGGCAATATTTTCTGTGCAAGTATTTCAATTATTAGGGAATTGGATTTCAACTTTGAAATGCATCTGTGATGATTTATTGATTAGTTTTAAGTCTTGTATAAGAAAAAAGAGTATTGAGTGGAAGTTTGTCCCCAGTAATAATTTTTTGTTCCCCGGCTGACAGGTTTACAAGGTTCAGCTTTTAGTGTTTGCTGACACCCCCAGGATGCCCTTCCAGAGTGGAGCAGAACTTAGATCGACCCTGGGGTATCAGCACATGATGAAGGTAATCTGTTTCCTTAGCTGAAGCTCACAAGCAAAGCAGTTAAATCCCCATCACAAATAACCATAGTAGGACTCATTACACTTCTCACAGGCCTGGATCTTTTTGTCTCTGAGTCTCTAAAACATTTATAGAGGGCAATGAAATTTTCACAGAATCTTAGCTAGGTCCTTTAACAAAGAATGAGATACATGGCTTTGAAAGGTACAGTTCTCTTCTGAAAGTAGGAATATAATTTAAGGAACAAAGAAAGAAGGGAGGAATGAAGAATTAATACCCGCTCCACAGCTCCTGGTGAAAAGGAGAGTAGGGACTTTCTTCTTGAAATGCTACTTATTTTGCCAAAGTTTTTTTTTTTTTTTTTTTTTTTTTACTTATTGATTTAACACACTTTGTTTGGGTTTCTACCATGTGCCAGGTTTTGTGTGAGGAGCTGAGACAGTATCAACCTACAAGAAGTTTAGTCCAACAAAAGAGAATTAATACAAGTGTTGTTATATGATAATATTGTAAATATTGTTATAAAACAATGTGAATGTCTATAAAAAATAAGTAAAATGTGCCTAACATGGGGAAAGAGATAAATCGGCTGTTCAGAGAGTATTTAGACTGGGATGAATGGGGAAGGCTGGGACAAAAGGCAAGAGCATTATGAATGTATGAATTTGTATGTTGAGGTGAGAATTTCCAGGTGTAAAGAAGGAAGAACTTTTTTTTTTGAAATTTGTTTTAAAGCTTCAGAATATTGAGTTACTGAGTATAGTGAACATAACTTTCTAAGTGGAGGTTAATGCTATGATCTTAATTTCCAACCTATTAGGTCTACCTTTAAATGGGAAAAGAAATGCCTACAGAAACATCAAAACAACATGGATGGAGATTTATTTAAATTGAAGTATAGTCAGTTTACAATGCTGTATCAATTGCTCGTGTACAGCATAATAGTTCAGTCATCCATATACACATATATTCACTTTCATATTCTTTTTCATTATAGTGTATTAGGTTATTATAAGATATTGAATATAGTTCCCTGTGCTATACAGTATAAACTTGTTGTTTATCTATTTTATACATAGTAGTCAGTATCTGCAAGTCTCAAACTCCCAATCTAACCCTTCCCACCCCTTGCCCCGCCGGTAACCATAAGTCTGTGAGTCTGTTTGAGACTTTTAATAATAAAAGTACACATATATATTCATTTTATATCATCATTATAAACACACAGAGATAGTGACAGAGAATGAGAATGAGAAAAGGAAACTATTAGAGAGAGAAAGAGAAGGAGAAAGAGATAGATTTAAGAAAACTTACCAGGCACTGGGTGGTTAGAGGTGGAAATGAATCCCGTCCAGTCAGTGACAAGTCTCTGCCATGGAGATTGTATGTTATGCAAACAGTGCTTGAAGATCAAAAGTAGCACTGATTTGGGTAAACTTACATCAGATGTTTAAAGCAGACCTAAAAACTATCACTTATGAAACACTTGTGTGCTAGGTTCTCTTCCCAAAATGTTCTACATATGCCGTCCTTTTTAATCCTCAGCAATCTTTATGTAGTATTTTATAAATAAAGACATGGAGAGACTCAGTAACTTGCCCTAAGTCAAAATGAATAAGGGTAAGGAATCAGAGATGATTTAAAAGGGAGATGATAATAAACCATGGTAAAGCGTAGTGTATGAACGGGACAGCAAAGAAGTCCGTATGACTAGAACACAGAAAGAGTCTAGGAATGAAGGAGAATAAAAGGGAAACTGAGGAAGGGGCATTCTATAAATGGCCTTGCGTTCCATGCCAAGAAGTTTCAACTTGAGCATTGATTTGAAGACTTGTGCTCATCTAGGCCAGAGTATAGTGTTTGCCAAAATGAACCTTTCCTGCTTATTTAATATTATGAACATGAATCCACTTGATCATCAAACTCTACTTCTACCACCTACACTCTCATTAGTCCCTCTTCTACACCCTCAGACTAATTTTGCAGTTGAGGACTTGGTCATTTTACCTGGATTTTACAATTTCTTGAGAGGGAAAATGTCACTAAGTATTGCAGGCAGAATTGAGAACTGCTGCTCTATATGCACCCAGTATTTCTTTCCCTTGTTACTAAAGGACAAACGCTTCTTGTCCTAAAGGCAATTCCCCCATTCTTCTTTTATTCCATCCTCTTTTGCCTTTTCTAAGGAAACCTCCATTTTTGATGACCCCGTGTCTTAAGTTGATTAAAAACAAAATCCTGTGTATTATTTGGATACTGCTCATTTTCATCTACTCAAGATCCCGACTTAAAAATCACTCATTAAAACCCTCATACTAGTCCAAGGCAAACCCAAACTCTCTTTAGCAAAAACTTTTTTTAAATTGAAGTATATTCAGTTTTCAATGTTGTGTTAGTTTCTGGTATACAGCATAGTGGTTCAGTTTTATATATATATATAAAACACATATACACACATATATATATATTCCTTTTCACATTCTTTTTCATTATAAGCTATTACAACATATTTCATATAGTTCCCTGTGCTATACAGTAGGACCTTGTTGTCTACCTATTTTTTATATAGTAGTTAGTATTTGCTAATCCCAGACTCCTAATTTACCCCTCCACTCCCTTCTTTCCCCCCTGTTGTGTGTATAAGCTTGTTCTCTGTGTCTGTGATAGTGTTTCTGTTTTGTAAATAAGTTCATTTATGTCATTTTTTTTTTTAGATTCCACATATAAGTGACATCATGTGATATTTTTCTTTCTCTTTCTGGCTTACTTCACTTAGTATGGTGATCTCTGGGTCCATCCATGTTGCTCCAAATGGCATTATTTTATTCTTTTATATGGCTGAATAGTATTCCATTGAATATATATACCACATCATCTGTATCCAGTCATCTAAATTTATTGCCTCAGTTTCCTCATAGTACACATCTCAACCCCTGCAAGTTTTGCTTCTACTCCTGTATATCTTTGGGGGCAACTTTAGCTTAGACTGCCATTTTATATCAAATGGACAGAGTTCATTATTTATCTTATTTGAACTCCTGACAGCATTATGCACTACTGACCTCTCTTTCCCGCTTGAAACACTCTACTCTTAATTTTCTCTGGCACTGTATGCTCCTAGTTTTCTTTACAGCTGCATCCTGTTTTTTTCAGTCTCCTTACATCTCCTTTTGCTACCACATCTTTAAATGATGGAATTCTACAATACTTTCTTTTCTTTTTCCTCTTTTTGTCATTTCCTGGACAATTTCAACCATTCCCATGACTTAAGCTATGATCCATACTGCAGCCAAACTTCAAAATAAATCTCTCCACTGTGTTTCAAACACATGTATTCAGTTCCTTCCTGGACATCTCATGGAGTCTCCAATGCACTGCGAACACTATATGTCCAAAAACTTACTCATGATATTGTTCCCTTTATTTTATCACCTCAGTAATTGGCACCATCATTTACCAAGTTATTCAAGCCAAAGACCTGATTCGCAAGCAAGGGATTCCTTTGTCAATTTCCTATGTGCAGACAACTTGCAGAGAACTCTGAACACTGCCTCAAGTCTGAAGAGATTTCACTCACAGTTCTATCATCTACTGAAGTTAGTGTTTGCTTGTGTATGGTGTGTACTCAAGTAGATGAGTGGTGCTTTATTCCCCTCTATCCCCCTCCACAAATGCCCAGCCTAAAAAGGACCTCAGATTAGTCAGTCAATAAAAATTGCCAGATGTCTGGTTAATACAGGATTAGTGTGGACATCCTTGTGATGTCAGACTGGTCCTTCGAAGACCGCACTGGCATTCCCTGCACCTAAACTCCTGGCTTTAGCGAGCATCTTCACAGAGAAACAGGGTCTGCTGTCAGACTATCACTAGAGATTTCATGAATTTCCAAAGAGAAACAAAATCAGTGGACACTTCTATTATCACTGACTCTATCCTTTATTGTTTCTTGCATTGCATTGTTTCCCCAAATTTTATCTTTACACATTCCATAGATGAATAAACCATTTTCACTTTATAAATTAAAAATTTTGTGATGAAGCATGAGCCAAAGAGAAAGAGGAGGAGATGTTTTGTGACAAACACAAGCCAGATAAAGGCAAAGGAGAAATATATTTTGGTCTCTTACTTATAAAAAAAAAAAAATGAAGGTTGCATAAGAGTTAGACTATCATTCATGGGAATAAATTACTATAGATGCTAATTGTGAGGACATCTGTTTAAAACCTGATGATGCTAAGCTACCAAACTATATCCACTAGAATTTTCTTAATTAAACAAAAATTATATGAAACATGAAATTTGATTCTGATTTTATATGTATTTTTCCTAGCTAACAGCTAATACTATGTGGAAAAATGAGTTGGCTATTAATTTTTTTTTACATAGGTCTATAAACTTAGACTTATATATTAATATATTATCTTCTATGTGAAGTCTAAATCTCTTAGCTGCATAAGATTGGGGAATGCATAACAGAGTTTAATTAAATTGTTAATTTGAATTTATATGGTTTCAGAATGATTTTTGTCACAAAACATAAAAAAAAACTCAGCAGAAATGCCAGTCTATTTCTCTGACCCTGTCTTCTAATTCTCATTGGCTTTGAACTAGAGGTATTAGTATAATCTCTAATTAGCTCAACCAAGACGGTTTCTTTTGTTCTTCACTGAAGCTGCGTTCATATTGCTGATTGTTGTGTGTATCCTTCGTAGAATACTAGAAATCTTTCAAGTCTGAGTTATGCTCTCCCTAACAACACAGAAGATTCAACACTTTAACGGCATGCATTTGTTTAAAACTTACCAATTAATAATAGGTTTTCTTTCCTGAACTACTTTAGTTCAAGAAATTCCATCAATCTTGTCTGTTATATGAATACATATACATGACTTCCATAATTTTTTGTCAGAACAACCAATACATTCTAGATGCTATATGTTTCCCCATCATAATATATATTACAATACAATTGACCTTGAACAACACAGGTATGAACTATGTGGATCCACTTATGTACAGGTTTTTTTTTCAATAAACATTGGGAAATTTGGGGAGATTTTCAACAATTAAAAAAAAACTCAGAGACACACCACAGAGGCTAGAAATATTTTTAAAAAACTAAGGGAAAGTAGGATATGTTATGAATGCATAAAATATATGTAGATTATAGCCTGTTTTATCATTTATTACTATAAAATCTACACAAACCTATTGTGAAAAGTTAAAATTTATCATAACTTACAAACATGAACATTACAGACCAGACATTACTCCATTCATAGTCAAGAGAAATGTAAAAAAATGCAACAATGCAGTCATAAATCATGACTGCATGAAATTAGCTATAGTACATACTGTACTACTGTCATAATTTCAGTCACCTCCTATTTCTATTGTGGTGAGCTCAAATGTTGCAAGTATCCACTTAAAAATTCTGTGTGATGCTAATCACCTCCACATGAGCAGTCTGTCTCTCCAACCAATTGCTTATTGCAGTAAAAAGTGATCTCTTGCAGTTTGTGTGTATTTCTTATAGTCTTTAGTGCAATACCATAAACCTTGAATAACACCATGGGACATACACAAGGTACCACAAGTGATTCTAGAAGTGCCCCCAAGAAGCAGAGAAAAGTCATGACATTATAAGAAAAAGTTGAATTGCTTGATATGTGTCATAGATTGAGGTCTGCAGCTTCGGTTGCCCTCCATCTCAAGTTAAATGAATCCAACATAGGAACCACAGTTCGAAAAAAAAAAAAAAGGAATTCCCTGAAGCCATTGCTGCAGCTATGCCAGCAGGCACAAAAACCTTGCACTTTTTGTGAAATCCTTTTTTTATCATCTTATTGAAAATGTAGCTTTTATGTGGGTGTAGGATTGCTAGTAAGAAAGGCGTCCTTGTCGACTCCAATATGATATGAGAAAAAAAGAAGTCATTATATGACAACTTCAAGCCAAATGAAGGTGAAGGATCTAAATCTGGGGAATTTAATGCCAGCAAAGGATGGTTTGATAATTTTAGAAAGAGGCGCTTGGCTTAAAAAAAGGTCTAGACAACAGGCAAACAGCTTCTGCCAACCAAGTGGCAGCAGACAAGTTCCCAGATGCCATTAAGAAAATCACCGAGGAGAAAGGCTATCTGCATGAACAGGTTTTTAATGTAGAAGAAAGTGCCATATTCTGGGGGGAAAAAATGCCATACAAAATATTTATTAGTAACGAGAGAAAGGGAGCACCAGGATTTAAGGCAGGAAGGAATAGGTTAACTCGACTATTTTGTGAAAATGCAGTTATGACCAAGACTACCTTTATCTATAAAGCTGCTAAGCCCTGAGCCTTGAAGGGAAAAAATAAACACGAATTGCCAGTCTTTTGGTTGTACAAGAAGGCCTGGACAATGAGAACACTTTTCCTGGATTTGTTCCATTGATGATTTGTTCCTAAAGTCAGGAAGTCCCCTGCCAATAAGTGCCTACCTTTTACAGTGCTTGTGATGCTGGACAAGTTCCCTGGCCAGCCCAGAACTTTATGAGTTCAACAGTGAGGGTGTCCAAGTGGCCTGCTTGCCCCCAGTTCAGCCTCTAGATCAGGGGATCATAAGGACTGTTAAGGCTCATTACACATGGCTCTCTACGGAAAGGACTGGCAACAATACGGAAGAGAGTATTGACAGACAGACCATCATGAACGTCTGGAAGGATTACACCATTGAAGATGCCATCACTGCTATAAAACAAGAACAAAAGTAGTGAAAGCCATCAAGCCTGAAACATTAAATTTCTGCTGGAGAAAACTGTGTCCAGATTTTGTACATAATGTCACAGGATTTACAACAATGCCAATCAAGAAAACCATGAAAGAGATTGTGGATATACCACCCCCCACCCCCCGCAAAAAAAAAGGTGAAGGATGAAAGATTTCAAGATATAGATCTTGGAGAAATTCAAGATCTAACAGACACCACATCACAGGAATTAACAGAAGACAACTTAATAGAGATGAGTGATTCTGAACCAGTGCCAGATGATGAGGAGGGAGACGTAGAAGCTGTACCAGAAAACAAATTGACATTAGACAATCTGGCAGAAGGGTTCCAATTATTCAAGACTAGCTTTTACTTCTTTTACAACATGGACCTTTCTATTATATGAAACTAAAGTAAATGGTAGAAGAGGATTGGTACATAAAGAAACATTTTTAGAGAAATTAATAAGTAAAATAATCAGACAGAAGTTACAATGCATTGCCTTACAGCTCCACTGAGTGTACCTGCCTCTCCTGCCTCCCCTCTTCCACCCCTGCCACTCCTGAGACAGTAAGAACAACCCTTCCTCTACCTCCTCCTCCTAAGCCTCGTCAACGTGAAGATGACAAGGATGAAGACCTTTCTGATGACCCATGTCCACCTGATGAATAGCAAATCATTATGCTGCACACTTAGTAAACTTAGCTGTTGTGTATGTGTGTGTCTTCATGTCAAAATCTAATAACTGTACATCAAGAACAGTCTGAACTGTTTTTGTACCATCATCATCATCACCTAAGTGTTCATCGCATAGAACACTGTGTGCAAGACTTTTATTGAAGCGGATAGCCCATCCTTACATAGCTATAAAGTAAATAATGCTTAATATAAAATTAATAATGTGTTCGTTTTCTTACTGTTTTATAACTTTACTTTCAAATAATTAATTACTGTATAGTATGCCCCTCTCTCTCGTAATTGGAGAAACTGTGTACTAGGCTATCATCATAGGTAAATGGTTTAAAAATAAAGTAACAATGTTTCCAATGCTGTATGTTAAATATGATTATAATACTGTATGACAGAAAACTGTATAACAATTCATTCACTAATGTATAGGTTAGGCTACCTTGAAGCAATTGTTTTGATTACACTAGGCTACCATAAAACAATTATACTGCTGTTTGTTATCAATGCATGAATTGTTATACCTGTAAATAGATACAAATTTCATTTTCACATTACCTTTTCATTTTTGGTGTCTAGTATTAGTAATATATTTAATCTCTACAGTGTTTTGTATCATGTAAGACAATATTGATTTAAGTACTGACAGACAGATGATTCATCCTATAAACTGACAATGTAAACCAATAAAGTACAGGACTAAGTGTATTTTCTATTCCTTATAATTTTCTTGCGTTGGTGGTATAGTGGTGAGCGTAGCTGCCTTCCTTATAATTTTCTTAATAACATTTTCTTTTCTCTAACTTACTTTATTATAAGAACACAGAACATAATATACATAAATTTATATATTTTATTATATATAACATACATAAAACAAATAACAAACATTTTAACTGACTTTTTACCTTATCTGTAAGGCTTCCAGGCAATACTAGGCTATTAGCAGTTAAGATCTTGGCGTGTCAAAAGTTATACATGGATTTTCAACTGCATGGGGAGTTGGCAACCCTAACCCCCACATTGTTTAAAAGTCAACTGTAATTATAGAAGAAAACTCTTATAGGTATTTGTCATATCAAAATTTGTACATTTGACTTCATGAATTATTCTCTTTGGAGAAAAAGGTTAAATTATGGCTTTTGAATGACCAATGGCTCATGGTGGAGCAAGGAGTCACATGGTGGTTAATTGTTACCAATAAAAATGTAACTACTCATATTAGCAGCTCCTCTATTACAGGAACTACAACAGGCAATTATTAAGAATGTGAGTGTAATTAAATATTGTTAACATGTAGTATATGCAGATTATCTTTAGTCAAATTTTTTCTCAAGTTAAATTCTGAAGGTATAGAAGGGAAGAAGATATTCATGAGTGTGAAAAGTCTGGATTTGAATACCTTTAAAAAGCCATGAAATTTCATGGCAGCGTGTCATAAAATATATATTTTTTATAATTGGAGAAACAATTACAAAATACCAAGTCCAGTTCTTTGATTGTTCATGTCAGAAAAATTTAAGTGAATTCTCTGAGATTGTATTGCATGTTAATTCATATCTTTATTTATTAATTTGACAAATACTTACTTAGCATATATCATGTGTTAGGATTTATTCTAAGCACCGGGCATAAAATAGTTAACAAGATAATCTTATTCTCTGTTTTCTCAGTTTACATTCTATGATGAAATTTAAAACTAAACTAATTTCAAAAAATATTTTTCAAGACATTAGAACACAACCTAAGTTTACCCATATCATGTAGACTGTCTCTCCAAACAAAAACATAATCAATGTTTATAAGAACTAAATCCACAGATATTCTAGACACTGTATTCTATAGTCTTTCCCTCTCAGGTATGCTGATTGATGGAAAGCTATTGAGAAAACACTTTGCCCTTGAAGAGGCTAAGTTATCAGGAGAGGCATTTTTAGTTATTTGTGAGTTTCCAAGAAAGCCTTGCAGTTTTGCCTTGAAATAAAAGTGATGTCCTCTTCTCAATGCGAAAGCTGCTATTGCCTTCTTTTCATGCGTCTACTTTATTCAGCCCAGATCTGTACCTATTTCCAATTAGGACTATGTTGTAACTATTTAATTCAGTCTCTACTCTCAGAAGAAAGAGGTTAACCATGACATGAGACCTTGTTTTCATTTTGAAGTAATATTATCAGCTGGGTGTTAGCCAGGGAAGAGAGCTGTGTGGTAACATTAAAGCACCTGGATATTAAATAGTAAAGGGAGGCAAGAACTGTGAGGATAATTACAAATATCTTGAGAAACATGCAGCAAATTCATTTTCAAGTGAATGTAGGCCAAAAGGGACCAGGATAGCCATTTAAACTGTCTGTTATGAAAGAATATATCAAGGAGTGGGAGAAAAATGTATGAACAAGAAAAGCTAGTTACAGTGTCTTGAACAGGGATCTTGATCTGAAGATCTTGGAAGAAAGCCAAGTAGCTGTTTGCCACTAACATCATCTTGTTTATCACTGGGTTCCGGGACAGCTGTCTGCACCCAGAGCTTATCTGTTTCTGGAGGTCTTTTAGTGAGTCTTAGAATTAAATTTCTGGCGGGGACGTTTGTCATGTAAAATACTCTACTAGAGGAAAAGAAAAGCTGCCAAAGCTCTTATGGTTTCAAGGTGCTGGTGCTTTAAATTGGAACCTTGGAACAAGACAGATTCTCTCCGTGAGTCATCGACTGACTTCTGGTCATGGGCAAGAGGCTGCGAAGTCACATGCAAAGCCTACAACCTCGTGTGCTAGTAAATAAAGACACTGCAGGGAAGTGGATGTAGGGATCAGTCTCCTTTTCAACGTATTTGCCAAATTTTGACACTATGTAGCACAAGAAGACCTAGAAAACTAGGTATTATCTGTAAAATTATAAGGGCCAGATCTGGATCTTCCACAGTCTTTCAGGAATCAGAAGACAGAGAACAGCCAGGCTTCTAACAACAAGCTCAGGAGGGTTCACTACCTAGCAAAAAGGGCTAAATAAAGGTAAACTCAGTTTTCCTAAAAATTCCACTATCCTTAGTTCAGATCAATCTGTAATTGTATTGAAGTGATGACACCCTAAACCTCTGCCTAAGAGAGGAAAGTCGTAACCATCACTGATGGAAGACATATCATCTGGAACATCCCTGGTATCTTTTTGTAGTATATCAGGTGTTCAGTCAAAAATTACTAGACAATCAAAGAGGCAAAACAAGAGACAGAAAGAGAGAAGAGGAAAAAAGATCAACAGTGAAGATATAAAATTGAGAACAGAAGCAAAACAGCAGATGATCCACATACTGGAGTTGGTAGATAAATTCGTACATAAAATCATTATAATTAATGCATTAAAGAAATAGTGAATATGGGTAAAATGATTAAAAATGTAAATTTTCATGAGATAATTTAAATCTATAAAAATATACATATATGCTAAAATTTTTTAATGAAACATGAAATTTAGAACTCAATGGATAGACTTAGCAGGATTTTAGACACAGCATAGCATATCAACTTACAGATTCAAGATATATAAAATTCCTAAGCTGAATAAACACAAGAAAACCATACCTAGGTTTATTATACCATCCTGAAACAATGGGAAAAATGTAAAAGCAGAGAGGAAAGACTCACTACTTGAATGGGCAACAATAAAACAGACAGTTAGCTTCTTATAAGGAATTATGTAAGCCAAACTATTATTCATAAAATAAACTACAAGGATATATTGTACAACACAGGGATACAGCCAATAAATTTATAATAGCTATAAATGAAGTATAACCTTTCAAAATTGTGAATCACTAAATTGTACACCTGTAACTTATATAATATTGTGCATCAACTATACTTCAGTTAAAAAACTAAAAAAAATTAATTATGTAAGCCAGAAAACAATAAAATTATATTTTAAAGAGCAGAACAAAAAGAAAACCCTATCCTCAGTGAAAATGTAATTAAAAATGAAAGTGAAATAAATATGTTATAGACAAATACTGAGGAACTGTGTTGCCCAGAAGCTTGCACTAAAATAAATCATTTGGGAAGTTATTCAGGCCAACAGAATACAATCTCAGTAAGAAATGTAGAAATAGAGGAGGAAATGTTAAACCCATCAGAAAGGGTAAATATAGATGACTATTCACTATCCAAAAAATGAGTACACTACCTTGTTGGGTTTAAAACATATATGAAATAAACATGCATGACAACAATAACACAGAAGATAGGAAGAGGAAAAATATGTAAAAAGGTTCTTATACTCTAGCAGTATCAGGAAATAGTAAAAGTATTTATTTTTTTTTACATATGTACAAGACAAGAACACATGTTGAAACCTAGCTAACTACATAAAGAGTAAAAAGATAACATATAACTGACAATTTAATAGAAGGGGAAAAATGAAATGATAAAACATACATATTCATTTAACTCCAACAAAGGAAAGCAAAAAAAAATTAAACATATAAGCCAAATCAAAAATAATCAGAGAGAATAATCAGACAGAAGTTACAAATAAGCCCAACTATGTAAGTAATTACATTAAATCTAAACCCTCTAATTAAAGAATAAGGTTGCCAGATTGAGCTTAAAAACAATCTACGTAATGTTACAACAAACACATTACATATAGTGACATACAAGGTTTATGATTAACGGGATGCAAAAAAAAAAAAAAAAAAAAAAGACCACATACAGCCAAAGATGTAACTATTGTAATAGATGCATACCTAAAAATGTAGTTACTGTAACATCAAAGTAGATTTTAAGGTGAGATATTGACCTCAATACTGGTGATAAAGATGGACACTTCCTAATAATCTAACAATTTGACCAAATGGGAAGATATAAATATACAAAAACATTTTGCACTCAAAAGTTGAACAATGGAATTAATTATGTTAGGAAATAATAGTAAATATATATATATATATGTGTATATATATATATATGTGTATATATATATATATATATATAACTTAAGTCAAACCAAGCTGCAAAGAAATGAAAAATAAATATCTAGTATAAACTTGTTCATCTATTTTATATATAGTAGTTGGTATACGTAAATTTTGAACCTCTCAATTTATCCCTTATCACCAGCTTTAACCCCTGATAACCATAAGTTTGTTCTCTATGTTTGTGACTGTAGAGCACAGGGAACTATATTTAATATCTTATAGTAACCTATAATGAAAAAATATGAAAATGAATATATGTATGTATATGTATAACTGAAACATTATGCTGTTCACAAGAAATTGTCACAACATTGTAAACTGACTATACTTCAATTAAAAAGGAAAAATAAACATCTAATAAATTTATAAGTGAAAATAATTCAAAATGAAAATTAGAAAATATTTTCACCTGAGTCATAGTATCATATGCCAAAACTGTTGTGACACTAAAGCAGAGCTTAGAAGGAAATTTATAGGCTTAAGTGTACAAATTTTTAAAAATAAAAATGGCAAAACTATAAACTTTAACCTCAAGAAATTAGAAATACAAGAACAAATCAAACTTAAGAAAATTAGAGAAAAATACTAAAGATATCAGTTAATAGAAAACAGATGTACAATTAGTAGAAAACAAAGAAAAATCAACAAACTAAAAGTTAGTTATTTAAAAATATTAATAAAATTGCTATCTCATAAGAAAATGGACCAAAACATAAGATTAAAAAAACACAATTTACCAATGTTAGGAATTAAAAGAGGAGCATCACTACAGATCCTGGAGTATCTGATAAAGATAATAAAAGCATATTTTGAAAAACTATACATTAATATAATCATTAATTTTAAAATCCTAGTTATTAAAGATGACAGGATGAAAAATAATAATAGCCTTTAATGCAATGAACAACAATTATTAAAAATGTTCCTACCAGAAAAAGGCTCACACGACATCACTAATGATATCTTCAAAATATTAAAGGGAGAAACTACGCCAATCTTACATACATCTTTCCAGAGAATAGAAAAAAGGGGAACACTTCTTAATCTTTTAATAAGATGAACATAATCTTAATGCCAAAGCCTCAAAGGAAATTACAAGAAAGAATAATAAAGATTCATTCCTCTAAGAAATATTTCTGGAAAAGTCTTTAATATTTAACAAAATACTAAAAAATTGGTCCTATGATTAATAAATAGGATAATGCATCATATTAGTGGAGATTATGACAGAAATACATGATTCAAAAATCAATAAAATTCATCACAAAATTATTGTAAAAAGAAAACTCATATGATCAGCTCTATACAAGTTTTAAAATATTTAAAACCCACTTTAATAGAGAAAATTCTTAGTAAACTAGCAATATGGATAAGATTTATCTACAAAAACATCCTATAGTAAATACTATGTTTTTCTCATGATATTGGGGATGCCTGTTATCACCAACGTACTATATGGCCTAGACAGTGAAAAAAGGAAGGAAGGAAGGAAAGAATGAAGGGAGGGAAAGAGGAAGAGAAGGAAAAAGAAGGAATGGAGGGAGGGAAAAGGAAAGGAGGCAACTTAAACATTGAAAAACAAAAAATAAAGCTATCATCATTAGTAAATGATATAATTACACATTTAGAAAATTAAAAGAACCCACAAGCTCTTAGAATTTATAAATAGGTTAAGCATCATTACTGTACACAAAGTTAAAATGTTAAAAAATTATATCTCCATATACTAACAACAAATAAAAATAAGTTTGAAATATATGTTATTTAAAGTAGCATAAAAATATCAAATATTTGGGAATGTATCTGACAAAAGATGTGTAAGATCTCCATTCTGAAATTATAAAACATTTCTTAAAAGAAATATAAATATATATTAGTGGAACAAAATACATGTTTTCATATAGTAAGACAATATTACAAAAATGTCATTCCTCACTGCCATTTAATCTATTAATCCAATATAAAGTCAATAAAAATTCTACTAAGTTGGGAATTATTTTTTTTTGCAGAAATTGTCATGGTAATTCTAAGTTCTATGTGAAAATACAATAGGCCTAGAAATGCCCTAGAATAACAATGAGAAGATCAAAGATGAACGAACCTGAAGGACACAGAAGATATCTGGATCCATAATAAAGCTATTGTAATTTAGGCAGATGAAATATTTAGATTAAAAAACTACAATGTTCTCATCAATGAAAGAGAACAGAGTCTGAAAACAGATTCACATATACACATATCACTTAGACAAAGGCTCAGTTGCAATGTTGTGAAGAAAAGAACAGTCTTCTTAACAAGTGGTAATAAGCCAAAAGAATATCCATATAGAAAAATATATGTCTTGCCCCCATCTCACTCTATAACATGAAAATTAATTCCCTATAGTTGCTGACCTAGATGTGAAAGAAAAACAATAAAGTTTTAGAGAGAAAAACATAGGAAGGCATAGTTACCACATTGAAGCGTTAAGATTCCTTAAGAAGGATCCAAATTACTAACCATAATTTTAAAATGATAAATTAGACAATATTAATTACAAACTTATATTCATCAAAAGAAACCATAAAAACTGCAAAACAACTTCAGATCTAATGCTATCAAAGAAATTGAATCAATAATTTAAAACCTCTCAAAATAGAAAGCACTAGAAATAGGTATACTCATGAACTCTACCAAAAATTTAATGAATAAATTATACCAATTCTCTAAAATCTCTTTCAGAGGATAAAAGCAGAAGGAATACTTCATAATTTATTTGAAGAGGTCAACATTACCCTAATACTAAAACCAAAGGCACAAAAAACAAACAAAACAAAAAAATTTAAAAATAAAAACTACAGACCAATCCTCCTGAGCATTGATGCTAAACTCCTCAACAAAATATTAGCAGATTGAATCTAACAATGTGTAAAAAAAATTATACACCATAACCAAATGGAATGTATCCCAGGTATTCAAGGCTGGTTCAACATTTGAAAATCAGTTACTTTAACCCATCACATTAACAGGCTAAAAATGAAAAATTTCGTGATCATATCAATAGATGTAGGAAAAGCAGTTGACAAATCCAATATCCATTTGTAATAAAAATTTTCAGTAAAACAGGAATAGAGGGGAACTTCCACTTGATAAAGAATATCTACACAAATCTACAGCCAACATGCTAACATCATACTCAATAATAAGAAATGTAAAGCTTTTCCACTTAGATCAGTACAAGGCAAGGATGTCCCTTCTTATCACGCTTTCTCAACATCATACTGGAAGTTCTAGCTAATGCAATAAAACACGAAAAGGAAATAAAAGGTATTCAGACTGGGAAGGAAAAAATAAACCTGCCTTTGGTCACAGCTGACATCATTGCCTATTTAGAAAATCTGAATTAATTAACAAAGACTCCTGGAACTAATAAGTGATTATGAAGGTTGAGGATACAAGGTTAAAATAAAAAAGGTCAGTAGGTGCCAGGAGTTGAGGGTAGGAAATGGCTAAATAAGTGGAGTACAGAAGATATTTTAGGGCTGTGAAAATACTCTGTACAACACTTTAATGATATAAACATGTCATTATCCATTAGTCCAAACCCATAGAATTTACAGCACCAAGAATAAAGCATAATGCAAACTATGGATATTGAGCAATTAAGATGTATCAATGTAGTATGTCACGAGTAACAAATGTACCACTCTGGTGGGTGATATTGAAAATGGGAGAGGCTATTTATGTGTGGGGGTTGGGAGTATGGGGGGAATCTCTGTACTTTCCCCTCAGTTTTGCTGTGAACCTAAAACTACTCTTAGAGAAGTCACAAATTTTTTTAAAAGGCAACCTGGAGAGAGTAAAGATACTGCCAATACATATATCCAACAAAGAATTCATAGCCAAGAGTATATAAAGAACTCTTTGAAATCAATAGGGAAAAGACAATTCAAATCAAAAATTCTTAAAATATTTGAATAGCCATTTCACAAAATAAGATGTTCAAGTAACCAATAAATATATGAAAAGGTACTCAGCTTTATTAGTCATCAGGGAAATGGACAATTCTTAAAAGTTCAATGAAATATCACTGCATATCCTCCGTAACATCTTAAATTTCAAAGACAGAATACACCAAGCGTTGCTAGAAACTACGTTAAATGAAGGTTTCATACATTGCTGGTGAGAGTGGAAATTGGTTCAACTGCTTCAGAAAACAATTTAATATGACCTATGAGAGCTAAATAAATACCTTTTTTGTGACCCATCAAGTTCACTCCTAGATACATCAACAAACAATACCATTATCAATAGGATTGTTTAGGGAAATATCAGTCAAGTCAGGATGGGACATGCCTAGATTCTGAGCAGCTGTTAAGTGGTCAAAAGATTAACTTTCTTTAGAAACAGAAAGCAATGTAGGTCTTTATTTTTATTAGTTTGTAGGAAGTAAGACAAAAAACGAATTCTATAGGTGGTAACCCAGGTGACTGAGAATTTTTCAATACCATCTGGGTGCCCCTTTGGCTCTACTGCAGCATTTATAGATGCCAAGCTTCCCACAGGCTGCTTCTAGCTTGTCTGAGCACAGCGGGGCTATCAGTCCCGGTCCATTACTACAGGATGCATGGCCCTTCTAACTGATGACTCTAGCCATCAGCATGATAAAGCTTTCCTGGAATTGCACTGCAGTCTCAGAGTCTTCCTACCAAACCCCATTTCTTTCCTTCTATCTTCATAGGTGTCAGTCAAAAGCAAATACAGACAACAGAAAGTTGTCTCAATAGAAACAATGACCTAATGATCAAAAGACACACATTAAGTTTCCCAAGATTACTGCTACTAACAGAAGGAATAAAATGGCTGTGTCAAAAAAAATTGAATCAGATTTGACTAAGACTCAGCTTCTGTGCATAAGATCCAAAGAGCTTGATCACTGGACATGGGACTCATCAGAGAAGTACCACTCAAGCTATGTGCCTTGGTCAGCCCCAGGGATGCGCTTAAGTATGCAAATTTTGGTGGGACCTCCAGGAAAAAGTGTCAAAGAATAACTCAGAGACATTTAGTTATAGTATAGTTGATACTCTGAGGGAGATCAATCCTGTATAGATTGTTTCTCTTAACAAAGGCAAAGACTGTATTAATAAAAGCAAAACCACAGATAGTGTGTAGAATAGAGAGTCTTGATACCTCTTGGTTTTCTACATCTTGGACAAGCTGACTGGCTGAAAACCATCAAGATGTCTGTTTATC
Source organism: Camelus dromedarius (assembly GCF_036321535.1). Classification (NCBI taxonomy): domain Eukaryota; kingdom Metazoa; phylum Chordata; class Mammalia; order Artiodactyla; family Camelidae; genus Camelus; species Camelus dromedarius. The sequence goes on along the minus strand of NC_087437.1, from coordinate 24,016,281 downwards.
CTTAAACAGGCTAAAAGAGTTGTCAGGGGAGGCCATTTTGGTTCTCCATGGGCTTTTTGGGTTTCCTGAGAAATTCTGTGACTTATGAGATAGCCACTAGTGCCTTCTGTTGAGGTCCCCACATTAATTAGGCCATGTCGCCACAATTTCCCTCAGTGCATTTCTCACAAATAAAAAATTAATCTCAATTGTTAATGAAGTTTACTCAGAAAAATAAACAAGGACTATGTGATAGACAGTGATGTTTACTTGTGGGGGGAAATGTTTTAAATGGATGGTCATAGACATTCTCTCTATGGAGAGGAGATGATTTTTGAGCTGAATCTTCAGTGATTAGATGAATCAGTCATGCAAAGATGGGAAAGATAGATCCTTTAGGCCAAGTGGTCTGATATTAGAATCCATTTGTCTTTTTCTTGGAACAAAAAGAAGCAAGGTGTTTGGCCTATCTATAAGACAGGAGAGGATAAATGAGTTTAGAGAACTAGGGCACAGTAAATGGTTTTCACTTTTTAAGTGAAATGGGAAGCCACTAAAACGCATTATGAAGTACAATTACATGATTTGCTTCACGTTGTAAAAAGATTACCCTGGATGCTCTTCAGATAATGATTTGGGGGTGGGAGACAGTGGAAGCAGGTATGGGAGAGGTAACTGATTGTACCATTGAAAATAGAAAGCAGAGATGGATATTGTGATATATTTGGTTACAAGAGTATCAGATGTCTTGCAGACTTTGTGTGGCGAGAAAGAAGAGAATAAACACTGACTCGGGATTTTTTCCTGAACTACTGGTAGATGTGGTTCCATCAACTGCTATCAGGAAGAACAGCCGAGGAACCCTCTAGGGACCAGTTAGGTTTAGGCTGCCCATCTGACATCCCAGTGAAGATGTCAAGAGGACTAACGGATATGTAAGTCTGTAACTCAGGAGTGATATCAGTGCCTAGGATATATACATGGAATGATCAGAATATGGATAGTATTTTTAAAGTCACAGAACTACATAAGGTCTCTTAAGAAAAGGGATATTTAGAAAAAAGAGGAATACCCAGGATGGAGCATTAGGGTCCTTCAGAATATGGAGACTGACTAACAGAGGACGACTTTAAAAAGGAGACTCAGAAGTTGAGAGAAGAAAGTATGTCAAAGACTGAAAGGTCAAATAAGATGAGGACAGAAAGAAACAACCGTTGGATTTAGTGATGTGGTAGTTATTGGTCGCCTTAACAAAAGCAGTTTCAGTGAAGTGGCAGGGATGGAAGCCCATAAGTTCCACTGTAATGTAAGAGAATGCTGGTTTACATGCAGGTTGTTGGAAAAATATTTTGCTGGAAGTTGTTTCATCATGCTGTTCCTGTAAGATTGCTTAAATTCTGTAAGATTTTCTTAATGAATTATTTCATAAGGCACTGGGTAGAGGTGGAGGGTGTGATGCTTCACACTGTATAAGAAAAAGGGAAACGTTTATTTGGTTATCAAATTCCACATATCTCAAGACTTGGCTTTAAGTTCATGAAATTCTAATAAACTGACCAAAAATCTTAACCTTCCCTAGGAGTTAATTCATATGCATGCACCTAGAATTGGTTGACTTTTGCTATTTTCCACAAACTCCCTACTTCTAAAATCTTAAGATCTATCCTAATATCAATTGGAAGGCTGATATAATAAGCACTCAAAGAATTGTTTACATCAATTCATCTATATAATTTTCCATCAAAAATAGTAATATATTTAGGTCATTCTAGGGGAGTAGGAATAGTATTTTGGGTCCAAACAAGAAAATGCTTGAGAATAACTGATCTAAAAGATGTAGAGAATAACTAAAAAAAATGTACTTGAAATGATATAAAAGATGTATTTGAATTCACAAATATTCTCAAAATTTAAATACTGAGATCTAAAATAGGTTCTTTTTGCATTCTCATAGACTACATTACCAGTCAAACAACAACAAAAAAAACTATTATACCAATATGTGGCCAGGTTTTTGTACTATCTAAAGAAGCAGTATCTTCCTTTCTCTAGCTGAGTAATAAAGAAATCAGTGATTGTTACATACACACACATATTCATATACATACAGATAATAAATGAAACCCACAGTGGTAACAGATGGGGACAAAGCAGGAAAGATTCCTAACAGTCCAAGAGAAGGAGGCTGTGGTACATTGTAGGAATGCTTCTGTAATCAATGTGACAATCATCCAAGAACCCTACAAAAACTGGCCTTTTTCTCAAGTGATCAATATAACAGTAAAATAATTGATTCCTCACTGTATGCTCGGTATATGTATTAGTACTAAACCTTAATGTAAGACTGAAGAGAAGTATCATTAACCTCCATTTTATAGACGAGGCAACTTGGACTCAAGGAGATAAATGACAAATCTAAATTCATACAACTATTAAGTGGTGGAACTTGGATCCAAACTCAGGTCTTTCTTAGTCCATTGCTGTGCTTTTTCCACTATGCTACATTATGTTCAAAAAAAAAAAAAAAGGCGGAAATAATTTGAGTGTCCTAGAGGTGACTGTGTGGACAAAACTATTTCACAAGAGGACACCTGGGTATGTATCTGTCCCAAACCAGACACAAGGCATGACCTAAAATAGTAAGATAACTCTTTTTCCTGTCTTCGACATGAAAACAATTTAGGTGATTCCTAAATTCCAAATTTTTTCCTACTGTAAAAATTTTCCACTGAGCAAGATATGAGGACATTTTACATGGAAACCACAAAGTATATATTCCCAGACTTTAAAAGTCCACTTCCCTTCCTCAAAACGCACATACACACACACAAACACACTTCCTGCTAACTACCAAAGGTGGAAATGAACAATCGCACTGCAGTCTAGGGCATCTATCAAAGCAGTAAGAAAAAATACGGTTGACCATTGACAACCGACACAGCTACTGAAATTGAACATCTTCTACTGAGTCTCATTCCTTATTTACCTAAAAAGTCTGATAAAGTTAATCAAATGCTATTGGGAAGAGACATTTCTAAACAATGATTTCAAAAAAAAAAAAAAGAAAAAGTCTTACTATTCAGTAGACTATATTAAACACTAAGAAGGTCTGTCACTCTATTTCATTTCATATGCATTTCATTTCTTAAACTTTTTGCACCAATTTCCTCCACCGTGTTTCATGGCTTTCATCTAAGCAGTGAATGATGAAACACAGTCATCAGATTCTCTCTGACACCATAAAATCTTGGATGAGAATGGATGCTTGAAAACCCCCATGACTACATTTTGTTATTTTTAGGTGCAGTTACATTTACCAATCCTAAATTATATAGGCTGATTGGCTAGATCTTTATGAAATCTGTTGTTGTTTTCTAAAATTCTGTAGTCTTCAGACTGACTGTTGTTTGAAATGCATTGATTCAGACGTGGTAAATGAAAAGATGCCTATATTCAGTAGGCAGTAAATTCTAATTATTTTAGATAGAGGCAATGACTAATAAAAGAAAGAGAGAAGTTCAGTGAAAAGGAGACAACATATGCAAAGTCAAAACAACTGCTTCATAGGAAGACAGAGAAGTCATACCTGACTCAGCATTTCAGAGTACAGCTCACAGCTTCCTATGAAGGAAATAACTAAAGGAACCAGGGCGGCAAATATGAGTGTTGTGACTGAACCCTATTGCCTACTTATGCTTTTTAGTTATTGTAACAGTAGTGCCTTTGCATTGTTACTACTTGTACCTCTATTTTTAAACATAAATAAAATTTCTACTTGCAGCTACTTTAATTTCTTGCAATCTCAGAGTCACCTTAACATGTGTCAAAATACTCCTGGAAAATACTTATTGGAAAATATACCAACAAAAATAATTTCTGCTGCATACATTGCATATGTCACAAAACCCAGGCAACGAAAGAAAAACTCATCAATAATTCTGGGTATTCTTATGTGAGAAACCAATCTTATATAAATATTTGTAGCTTCCTGGTAAGTAATACCATCTATTAGCAATCCACTCAGTCAAGACATAGCTTGAATCAAGGCTGGTAATGGAACAATTCAGTGATAGTCTGAGGTTTTTGTATAGGTGGAGTTAGAGAGGGGTCATGCTTAGGTGATAAGCAGTTTTATTAAAGTTTTAAATATAAACCCTTAGTGAGTCTGAAAAAAAAGCTATAGAAAACTACTTACTTATTATGATCTCTAATGTCAGTTTACATGATAAATAAGCACATATTTGACAGGCTGCTAAATATTACTCTTGGCATCTATTAGTAAGAAATACCAATTTCTGAAATTTAATTCCCTATGCTTAATGAACCTAGTAAATTTGATCTGATGCCTTCTGAAATTAATATGTTAAGTCTAAACTGACTTATTTTTATAGGGACAAATTAGTTCACATTTAAATTAATCTTGAAGAAAATATGTATTACTATTGAAATGTGTTATTTATAGTCCTTATATATGAGGGTCTTTATTTGATTTCATTCATTTGAAGCTTTTAAAAGGGACAGAAATGATTAGGTTAATATATAGTGCTTGTAAAGCAAATGATAATTTCTTGCTAAATTTTTTAAAGATGAGACATTAATTATGTGCGACTGACACCTATTTAGTGCAAGCCCCTAACCTAGGTGTGGGGAAATACACAGCTGTAGTTAAGATACAAAACTTCGCTCAGGAACTTCAATATTATTTATTCAGCAGGTATGTACTGAGTACCACCTTTGTGTTGAGCTCTGTGTGGGGTATAGAGGACACAGTGGTGATTAAAAGCGACAGAGACTCTGCCTTTGTAGAACTTACAGCTTCTAGGAGGGAGGGTGACAATGTTAACCGAGTAATCATTCCAGACAGGAATACAAACTAGGAAAAGTGCTAGGGCATAAGCACAGAGAAGTCTCATTTCAGCCGAATTCTGAGTTGTGAACAGAAGCTCCTTTGTGTATTTGGGTGGAGGGAGGGGTTAGGAAGTATTCCCAGGGAAAGGGAAAATGGCATAGAAGGAGGTCTTGAAGCAGGAGACAGCAAAGCACATCTGAAGCAGAGACAGAAATGTGTGTCTGAAGTTTTGAGAGAGGGATCAAAGAGTATCCTAAGTGGAGACCAGAGAGAGAGTTGAGGGCCAGTATGTGTGCAGTCCTGTTGGCCATTGAAGTATTTGGATCTTTATTATAAGTATAAGAAAAAATTACTGACATTGCAGAGGTTCCAGAATAAAGAGGGTACCAGCTAGGTGGCTATTACAGTAGTTCAGGCATGATGATGTGACAATGTGGACTAACACGGGGTGCTGGAAGGGCAGATAGAGTAGAAATAGATTAATTTGAGAGCTGTTTAAGTGAAGAAATCAAAAGAACTGTCAATTAGTGGAATGTGAGGGAGGGTGACAAAAATGGTGTCAAGGATAACCGCTAGTTTTCTAGCTTGTTCAATTGGTGATGCCACTTACTGGAACTGGGAATCTTAGAGAAAGACAAGATTTGGGAGTGGATAATGGAGTGAGAGATCATCGGTTAGGTTCTTGGTGTACTGGGTTTTGAAGTGCCCAAGAATATATGTCATATAAAATTTTGGATAAAGAGTTATGAGGCTCAGAGGAGAGATCTGCACTAGAGATTAAATTAAAGAGCCTCCCTACCTTTCTCCAACATTTAGTTGAAGAATGAACAAAGAAAAGAAGAAGGAGGAAATGGGTGAGTTATAGTGTGGAAGGAGACGAATTCAGAAGTAAAATGCTGCAGGAGAAACTGCATACCTAACAGCCTCAAAATACACTATTTATCTTCATGTCAGAATATAGACTTGTGCTCTGTGATTTAAGACATGGGATTTTTTTTCTGTTTCACCTTGGTTTACATCACAAGACATTTAATTATTATTAAAAATGCCGGAGAAGGAAAACTCCCACTGAATGGCAGGCTTGTGCAGACATAAGCAGCCTCCTCATTTATTGCAGAGTGAATTACATGGTGAGTTTAGTTACAGATGATGGTTAATGATAAGAAGATCTTAATTATGTAAAGTGTAGCACATCACGATTCGACAATCGTGTATCTTTCTCCCGGAAATACCTAGCTCTCTGTCCTGTGAGTCTTTGGACCTTGGTACCTTTTCTATACTCATGGTTTAGAGAGGGTTATGCACTTCTGGTTCTAAGGGTTCTTAGTTTCTATTTGTCATGCTAACATAAACTTTTTGTTCCTAGGCCTTTCTCAGAGAGGATTGTTGTTCTTCCCCCCATAAATTTAAGAGCTGAAAGTTCTCCTGATTGTGAGAAAACATGTCCACATTATAAAAAGTAAAAGACTATCCAAAGATTTAAAGAAGGTAAAACTCAGTTGAACACCTACTACTCTAAGATAATCACTATTAACACTTTAATGGCTGATTCATACATCTTTTAAAGCATCATATGTATCAGGCAGCCTTTACTATTATTGATGATGATGATTTTTTTTACCCTCTCTTCTATACATTATTTTCTATCAGACCAACCAGTTTTAAAGACCCACTGTGTACATTTTCATGCCTTCTGTGGTGCTTATATAGTGAAATACATATACCTAGATATATGATAGAGATGGATAAATGGTAGATGATAGATATGGTAAGTACTTAAACATAGACGTTTTTGTTATTTGTGCTATAAAATAGTATATTTTTCCCATTGCTCAATTTCATGTTTATTTTCCTCATTTAATGTGAAAATTACCTTCTTCTTTTAAATGCTGTATAATAATATGGATGATAGATACATTATTGTATGAAAATCATGCCATATATATAGAAACATTTATTCAATCATTTTGCTATTGATGAGGGCTCACTTTTTTCTACTTTTTACCAGAAGAATGTTGTAATAGACATGCTTGTGAAAAAATACTTTCATATTTGTACTTTAATTTATTTGGTATACAGTCCCAGGAGCCATATTGCTTAGTATAAAGATCTGTTTATCTTTTTCAAGAGGGCTGTAACAATTCATGTTTCCATCAGCAAGGGAGGAGAATACTACATCACTGAGAGCAGCAGGTGTTACCACTTGATTTAATTTCCCAATATGAAGTGCACCAAATGATATAACAATATTACTATAATTTAGATTTTCTTGCTACAGAGAAGTAAGGAATAATTCCATGCTTTTCCCTGATAGCTTCTAAATTTTTTCTAAAATATTTATTATATTTATGTATTTAAATTTTAGTCTATCTTAATACTTGTTTTTCATCCCAGATGGATCGTGTGCTCATCATTACCATTTGGTAAATTAATCCTTTGTATTCCACCAAATTGAAATATCCACTTTATCATAAAGGTTCCATGTATACTGGTATCTGTTTATAGAGATAGTATTTACAATGATTATTTTATTTTCCTATTTCATTGTATTTACTAAAACCTCTTAAACAATGTTGAATAATAAGGGAGAAAACTATTTGTGCCCTGTTTCTGTTTTTCATAGAAGTAGCTTTAACATTCCACCATTTACAATGATGCTTGCTGATTTTGGCAGTCTCTGTGATATTTAAGTAGTTGCCTTTTATTCTTGTATTATTTTACCAGCAATTTTATTTGGAATGGCTTACTTTTTAGCAAGTATCAATAATAATCGTATGATTTTCCTTCGCTGATTGAATAATATTGTGAACTAGATTGAAAGATTTCCTGATATTTAAAGATCTTTGTATGCTTTGACATAAATATTAATTGTGTAGTATACATTTATTTTATCATGCCCAGTCTTGTTTCCCGGAAGTTTACTTAGAATTTTATGCCTAGATTAATGAGATTGGTCTAGAGTGGTTTTTGTTTGCTTATTTGTATGTTTTGTCTTTTACTAGCTGCTCAAGTATTGATATAGAGGTAATTATGGCTTTATTAAATCATTTAGGGATCTTTGCTTTATTAAATGAATTGGGGAGCTTTTCACCACATTTGATACCACACAATCCTGGTAATTTTAATTTTTTTTAATTGGGAAACTTCTATTGCCCTTCTAAACTTTTCATAGGATATTTTACTAACCAAGTTTTTTTTTTCTTCTTAGGTAATAAAATAGTAAATTAGGTAATAAATTTTTTGATAATTTATGATTTGTCTTTTTAACTCAAGTAATATGAATTACATGATGTATTTCTTAATATTGAAACACCTTCCATTCCTGAAACAAATCATATATATGTGTGTGTGTACATATATGTGTTTATATGATATGTACTATATACATACTTCTAATGTAATATAAGTGTACTTTTCTACTTGTTTGTATGTTTGTTTAGTGATTTACTTATCTTTTCAGTTACTTTAGAAAACTTTTGAACTTATTATTTCTGCATTTTATCTCTTTTCTAACTTAATTATTCCACTTTTACCTTTATTAATCACTTCCTTTTACTTCATTTGGATTTGTTTTTCTTTCTGTACATTCTTCATTTAGGCGTTCAATGCATTTACTTTAATTTAAAACTTTTTTCATTTTTATTTTGTTATAGTTTCCAAAATTTCATTTTAAGTAATTCTTCAGTTTTATTTTTTATATACCTTCAGGAAGAATATTTGTTTAGTAGAGTGCTTTAATGCCCAATTGGAAGAACTCTTTTTCAGTATTCATTCTATTTTTTTAGAAAAAGAAGCTAGTCTTTTTCCATCCATGAATACTTCAATATTTATTCCTAAGCATAAGGGCTATATTTTAAAATATTACAATATCCTTACAAAACTAACTAAAATTCATTAATATAATTAGATATTCTAAATCTATCATTAATAAATTCCATCTTAACAGAGAAATTCTTCCTCATTAATTTAGTTACCCTAAAGTACACTTGGTACATAAAAGTAACATATATGATGTCTCTCCTTGCTTATCAACTGACAGAATAATGAATTTGTTTACTAGTGTTCTGCAGAGGAGACCAATGAGATTTTTTAAATCAGAACTTTAAAGTCAGAGGAGGTTAACTTCTACAACAAGCAATCTCAAGATTTTAGTGTCTTACCACTTACTGCTTGACCATATCACTGTCCAATATTGTTGTCAGGGTGAGTGTGGTCCTCAAGATCCTTCCATCTTGACAGGCTACCATCTTCAGCATAGCTTTCCGTGTCTACAGGAAAGGAGACGAGAGAGTGCACAGATAAGACCTATCTGCTCTTAACTTTCTCAGCATTTCTGCTCATCGCCCATTGGTAATACTTCATTACATGGCCACATTTATATGCAAGAAACTAGAAAATGCAGATTAGCTGAGTTCTGAGGAGGGAAGGGGATGGATTTAGAAAATATATAATACAGTAAGTCTCTGCCACAAGGACTGCTAGGGTCAGAAACTGTGTAGGGTCTTAAAATGCACCCTACATGTAAGCTAATAAATATGTTTCACATATATATTATATATTATATAGAGTATATATTTACACATTGTACATTAAGTACAGTATACATACACTTACATTGTGTGTATGTATACACACATACATGAAGCCTATGCATCAGAGACAAAAACAGTTTATTATTAGAAGCAAAAGCAGCAGCCACAGGATAAAGAAGATGTGGTATATTTATATAATGGAATACTATTCAGCCATAAAACCTGACACCATAACACCATTTGCAGCAACTTGGATGCTCCTGAAGAATATCATTCTAAGTGAAATCAGCCAGAAAGAGAAAGAAAAATACCATATGAGATCGCTCATATGTGGAATTTAAAAAAAAAAAAAAAGAGCATAAATACAAAACAGAAACAGACTGATAGACATAGAATACAAACTTGTGGTTGCCAAGGAGGCAGGGGGTGGAAAGGGATAGACTGGGATTTCAAAATTTGTAGATACTGATAGGCATATGTAGAATAGATAAACAAGATTATACTGTATAGCACAGGGAAATATGTACAAGATCTTGCGGTAGCTCACAGCAAAAAAAAAAAAAAAGTGACAATGAACATATGTATGTTCATGTATAACTGAAAAATTGTGCTCTACACTGGAATTTGACACAACATTGTAAAATGACTATAACTCGAGAAAAAAAAAAGTTTAAAAAAAAAAAAGCAGCAGCCACAGCAACATTTTGTGTCTATTCCCCAAACCCCAGTCTCCATAGGACAACATATTAGGGGCCAGATGGTACTTGCACATGCAATGTGGTGCATTATAGAAGAGGAACCTTAAATCAGGAAACTGACCTTCTGTAAGGCTGCTAGTGATTTGCCTAACTTCCTCTCTGGAGAAAAAAAAATCTTCTCTTAACACAGGAATATCCTCAAATATTCTCCGGAGACAGGGAGAAGATGTCGCTATCTTTAATACCCTGGACCATCTCTGGGAAGGAAGATGTTTCTAACCTTTACTATGCTAGACATGCATTGCAACTTTAATCCTCAAAGCAACCCTATAATGCAGATTCTACTATTTTACTGAATTATAAATGAAGAAGCTGGCGCCGTGAGAGGTTAAGTAACTGGCCTTAGTCACTGAGACGGTTAATGGCAGGAGTGGCTTCAAAACCAAGCAGAAGCAATGCCCTTTAGCACGATATTATCTTGAATTAATGATTATGGTGTGCAAAGAACATATTAACTTACTGGTAGCTCTTCTTCCACGATAGTGTGTAGGAATATCCTCTTAGTAAACATAGAAACAAAGGGCATAATCTTCTGTCACTTAAAAGGAAATGGAAACGTATTTAACATGAAAACTCTCCTATCTGTTGTTGCTGCTGACCTTCCTGGTTAGTAACTTACAAAAAGATTTATGCAAAACAGCGGAATCCAAAAGGGGAATAAAACTTATTACTGTATTGTATACTTGAAGGTTGCAATGAGAGTACAGCTTTAATGTTCTCACTGTAACAAAACAAAATGGTAATTACATGAGGTAGACGGTACGTTAAGTAACCTTATTGTGATGTACACTTCACAGTATATACGTGTATCAAATCATCATGGTGTCCTCCTTAAACATACACAATGCTATGTGTCAGTTATATCTGAATAAAGCTGGAAAAGAAATATTACTACCCATGACTGTAGATTCTAAATCCTGTTGATTAGAATCAGCCACAGAAGTCTTTCCGCATAGACTAATCATCTGGCCTATTTCTTGCCAAAGCCGTCCTTCCCTCAGGCTCCCAATTTGGTTTCTGGGTTGGAACACACACCTAAAAAGGGAAGTGTTTCTCCATCCACCTTATTACGCCAAGTGGATGAAATTCCAAAGTATTACCTGAAGGGAGCCCAAAGGTTGCTATTGGATTTTATCCATGGCCCTGATCAACATGTACCTGTTTAAAGGTAAATTGAAAAAAGAGAAAAATTTGGAAGACCTCACAGGCCTAAAAGATAAAAATTAATCTTTCACAAATAATTGGACAAATATGACACTCCTTTTTATATCATCTAAAACTTGAGTAATTCAAAATTCACCTTCACTCATTCTAAGTCCAGCCTAGAATGGATGCTTGGACATAAACCAAACTCTGTTTTCAGGCTAATTCAAAGGAGTCTGTTCTAATTGCAGTCTGCCATAGATCATCCTAGTTTTAAAGGACCTTAGAGTGAGACTTTATTTTTATATTTTCATGAATTGTCTTTGACGATGTTAAGCCAATAGACTTTTTAAATCTTAAAGAGGAAAGCAATAGTTTGAAATTATACTAAATTATTATTGATGTTTACCTTAATTTCAGATTTTTGGAAGATAGTAGCAACAAAAAATAGTCAATAAACTGTACTATTAAGGTCAACAATTTTTAGTATTAAAATCAATTTACAGTAGGTTTGCTTGAGGTACACATAAATTTGAAGAGGCAGTAAGTGTAAACAGAATAGCTGATTTCTTGGATGCACTCCAATATAATTATAGCTGTTCACCCTTGTGACTATATGTGTGTGCAGCTTAAAGCTATTTCCCTGCCCCAAGCCACACTAGCAGTATCCTTAGACAGGTTTGCAACTGATTGGAATGCAAAAATCTCTGTCAGCTAGAAAAAAATACTCTCTAAAATAAATATACAAGTACATTTAAATAATAGATTAAATATGTATTTTGCCATCCATGTCAATTCTTAGCTTATAATCTTGTGATTTGGAATTGGGTTATCCCTAAGTATTTAATCACAAAATAGGGTATTTCTAATAGGCAATTGTAAAAAAAATCATCAATCACATTTATTACAAACATCTCATAAAACAGCAAAACGTTTATGGGATTGTGGAAGGCAGCTAGGTTGTTCTGTGTGTATAAAGATTTGCATATATAAACAAACCAGCAGGCAGCAAACAAGGTTTGTTTCCCTGTTTTCCAAAAATCAAAACATCAGTGGATATAATGTCTACTTAATTTTTATTAAAATATATTAAATATTTTTCTGGCAATGACATTGATCATTATTATAGTCTAACAGGCTTACATTTTGAAATAACTAAGCTCAAATCTTAATAAATACATAAAAGAATTCTTTCTCCAGCCCCAGGGGTGAATCAAAACTCCTCAGATGTATCTGTGATGTTAAATGATATTACCTTGTATTTCATGCAGATATATACATCTGTGAAATTGTTGTTACTGGTTTGTATTATTGTTTTGCTCTCTATGATGAACGCATTTAAGTGACAATAGTGTTCTCAAAATAATTCTGTTTATAGCTTACATAGCTGGCATTGTTTGCATGTGGGTAAGAATAAACATGATTTTATGGAAAGAAAGTAGACCTCTTTTTATCTGTAGCCTTGAGGCCGCCAACTGTCGATACCTTCATCCACTAATCCCCTCTGTAATCATGTGTTCATGTGCTGTGCAAAAACACTCAGAAATCATTTTAAGAAACTCTCTTCTTTTTCCTAGTCAAGACTACACTCACTGTAGGCTGTATGTTATAAAATGGCTAATAAAATGTTTGAATATGTATATATCGGCACCAAAAGCTATTGCTTTGGGGGAAGAGCTTTTCCATTTTTCAAAAAAACAAAAAACCAACATCAGGAAAACTGAAGAAACAAATAGCACAGTAAAGAGAAAAATGAATGACATCACATTGTATAAATCTGCAGGATTTTTCTACACTGGGCTTTCAACTATCATTTTTAAAGATTCTGCCTTCTCTTTACTTGTCAGAGACGAGAATTTAATTTTCATATGCTGCCTAGAATTCTCCATGTTAAGATATTGATATAACAAATTGCTGAATGTTTTAGTGATTGATTCTTGCTGACCAAAATGGGCTTTCAGATTAGAAGTCTTTCTTTTTTTCCCGAGAAGACACCTGCTGAGACGGAAGTCTGACTGCCAAACAAAAGAAATGTATGCTTTCTTCAACGGGTTCTCTCTAGCAATTTGCAATGCTATCAAAAATTGCATTTTTTTAATGAAAATTATCTAAGGATTTGGAAAAAAAAAAAAACCAACCCTTGGTTAAAATGGACTGGCTACCCATTCTCAGGCAGTATTAGCATACTGATTGGTCCTTACTTCTGTCACTCTTCTGACTACAAAATTATGACAGGCTCCACAGCAGGAAGCAAATGATCATTAATACCCTGTCCTCTGGGACACAATAAACTGCCATTCACTTGCATACAAATAAAATACACAAGACTTGTCAGGCAAGGGGACAAAAAGGGAAAGATGTTTTTGTAAAATGATTAGGTACTACAGTGGGATGGGACCACTGCAAGGGTTTTGTTTCTCATTCTAGCTCATCATGGTAGGAAAATTCTTTCATATGGATTCCCTTTTAAAATAGCGTATCTTTCTCCACTTGAGCTCTTTGAGCTTTTCACTTAGATGGGAAGGTCTTGCTTCTAAGGAGAGGGGAAAAAGACCCTTTATAATCCTATAATGAATCCCATAACACAGAAAGCATAAGAAATTCTAAAATTCCACTAAAATGTAAGACAATTCTATCTTTTGGTTCAAATATAATGTGCACAAACATTCTGGTTAATGCATTTGAATAATCTCATTACATTTAGTAGGGATGAAATGTACTTCAAGATCACCAATTTGATGGGATCAGTAAAAGCAGAACACAATTAGAAAAATGATACATGAGTGGTATTACTGTTGAAACGCCTCTGTCTATTTGTTGCACTAAAAGATAAGGTCAAATTTCAGTTTAATTAGGTATTACCGCATGACTGAGTTTGTGCCTTCTTATAACCAGATGGTATGATATTGAGGAATAAATTAGGGCAACACTTTGTAAAGAATTATGAATGATTAATTCTTCTGATATTTATTAGAGCAACAATTACTCTCACAAATGCTTAATTTTCGATCACCTAACCTAGACTTTTCCTGAAGGTATACAGAGAATATGATGATTATTGGTAGACTCAAATGTTTCATAGATTCATATTCACCAGTCTAAACCTGAAAAAGCACCACTTTAACCTGAAAAAATGTAAGTGCATACATACATTTATGGTCTTCAAAGTTAGTTTGCTTAATTAGTTTAACTTTATTTTCCTAAATTTTTATTCTCCTTGTGATTTTCCAGTGCAGCAGACAGAAGTTATGCTCAAGGATTTGAGAGGTATTTATATACTCCCAACTTATAAATCAGCTTTAGAAGAATTTGAACAAGAGACAGTAGCTGATTCTATCATTTAAACTCTAAGCTAAAAGAAACAAACTTGTAATACCCCAACAACATAGATGAGTATCAAATGAATTACCCTAAATGACAGAAGCCAGACTCAAAAGGCTACATAATGTATGATTCCATTTATATGATATTATCTAAAACATAAAACTCTAAGGACAAAATGCAGATCAATGGTTGTCAAGAGTTGGAGGTGAAAGAAAAAGTTGACCACAAATAAGCACAAGGAATTTTCTGGTGTAATGAAGCTATTCTATATCTTAATTCTAGTGACAGTTACATAGTGGTGTGTGTAAGTCAAAACTCATAGAACTGTACAGTAAAATGAGTGAATTATACTGTACATAAATTATACCTCAATAAACTTTACTTAAAAAAGAAAAAAAAACCAAAACCTCCAGGCTTAGCAATGACATGAGAGCACCAGAACGTTCTAAATTGGAGTCATTTAGTCTGGGCGAAGTAGCAAAAATGACAGTCATATCTTTAGAACTGGGCAGTTGGAAACAGTTTTTTGTAATTGCCAGCAGTGGTACAACTCCCAACGTTGAGTGTTAGGAAGAGTGAGAGTAGATTAAAAATACTATTTGAATGTCTCCCTCATGTGGCTTTGAGCAAAAGCAAAACTCCAAAATGTTAACACACTTCACAAGAAATAGGTGAAGGGGATTTAAAGGTACAACCTTCCAGTTATAAAATAAGTAAGTCATGGGATGTCATACACAGCATAGGGAATATAGTTAATAATACTGTAATAACATTGTATGGTATCAGATGGTTACTAGACTTACTGCAGTGATTATTTTGTAATGTATTTAAATGTTGAAACACTATGTTGTACACCTGAAACTAACATAATATTGTATGTCAACTATACTTGAATTAAAACAAAGAACTAATTTTAAAAAGCACACTTCACCATAGATATAGATTATGATCTTCACTGTGAAAAGAAAAAAACTGGCAGAAAATGCAGTTCTGTTCAATTCACTGATTCCTTCCCCTTTTCTTGACTTGTATTCCACTTTTATGCCCTAGACCCAGTAATTACACTGCTAATGTCAATTAAATAATCCACATATTTCTTTCTACATGGCAGCAAGAGGCAGGTCTCATTTTTATGAGTGAATACATTCCACGGTATAAACATAGAAATAAAATGTCACCTCTCAGGTGTGATAACATAGCCACTATGTCCCAGTGCCACCCCCAAGAAAAGAGTTTTAGCAGAGAAAATAGAGCAACACTTTCCAATAAAATTGCAGAGAGAATTTTTGGTAATTTGAATGTTATTACCCACTTTGGATTATAGCCAGAACTGAGATGTAAAGGTAGAAAAAATCAAATGTCCCCACTATTTAGTTAATAATTTAAAAACAGAACAAGTGGAAAATTATCAGTGATGGGAAAGAGAAAAAGAAAAACAATTTGAGATAATATGTGAGGAAATAATAATCTTTAAAATTATGTATGTAATCCAAAGCCATAAAAGCAGAGAGACTCCACAGAGGGAAAATTTATTTCCACACAGATCTGCAATCAAGTAAGATGAATACAAGCCATACAGTCAGTAAAACTTGATTAGCTGATGCTTTTTGTCAGGCACTAGCCTAGGTACTGGGGTATTTTCATGAACACAAGAGGGTCTTCTTGCCTTCGTGGACTTTGCAATCTAAATTGCCAGAGGTATATAGTTTTGTGCCAAAGATAGTTGTCATTCTATCTTGGATATAGAAGAAAAAACTAGAAGTACATTCTATATCTTTTTTTAAAAGGACACCAAAAATTAGATTCCTTTACATATATACATGTATATGTGTATGTGTATGTGTGTGTATAAAATTCAGCGGTCTTCAATCTGACTCAAATCAATACTTTATAAGTTGAAATAACCAATTATAACAAGGTTATTCCCTGAATTTCTGGGCTGAACTTTAACTAGAATAAATTAATTCTCCTTCAAGGTATGTTAGTTTCTCAAACTATTTTCTTTCAAGACTTTAGGAGTAATAGATAATAAACTCTTGATTATATGAACATGAATTTATTATTCATTATCAGTCACTTTTTATTACTCATATTCTTAACAAATTTCTCCCTGACTTATTAATTTCTCTCTCCAGATTTGAAAATCATTTAGAATGTCCTCCAAACAGGTCAGTTTATTATTTATGGGTGCAAAGATCTAGTCCAGTCTATTATTATAAAGTAATTTTACAATATTTTTGTGAAACACTTTTAGATGTATTCTCATTGTAATCCATTTAGCATATGCATTACATCTCCAGTAAATCAACATGATCTAATATTATGATTTGTCTTTCAAACAAATACTTGTTCCTACATGATTTTTTTTTTCAGACATAAGAAAAAAGTATTTTCTGGATTATCTGTGGTCAGCTAGGTATCGCCAGTTCTCCCTGTTAAGGACTCCTCGGTAGAGAAGAAACCAGCAACTTCATTTCCAGAATCTCCCTGCCCATCTGTTCTGAATTAGAGGCTTCTAATGAGAAACACATACATGAGATCTGGAAGGAGGAAGAAAAGGGGAAGCCATTATTCTTTGGATGCAGTTGTGGCCAGATACTCAGGCAGATGTGAGTTTCAAAGAAGCATCCAAAAAAGCTTGAGAAACAACATCAGTCCTGCTGGCGAGATGGTCTGTGGGAACTCACAGAGAGCTTTGAGAGACTAACCGGCTTCCAGGTTTAAAAAGCCTTCCAGATCTTTAAAAAGCCACTTGCTCCAGTGCTGCACGCTGAGAGACTTTTGAAAAATTTACATAAACCCCTAATTTCTTACATTAAAAGCCTTTATACTCCAAAATACTTCTTTTCCTGATCCAACTCTGAGTGATATAAACATCCTGCAAAACAAAACTGTAAAAAATTTAGGTATTAAATTTAGACTACGAATGTTGCAGAGGTTCAGGGAAGAAAGAAGTTCTAGCCTTGAGTAGTGTGTGAAGTTTTTGTAGAGTTACAACACATCAGGGCTCCATGTGTTGTACCTCTCCCTGACCCAGCAGCTCCCAAAACTGCCATGGTGCTAACAATTGGGAGAAAATGTCTGCCATGTCTAAAAGTATCAAAAGTTTCAAGGACATACAAGAAGTCATTTATTCAGTGATTTGACACGTACATAGTGAGCAGTCACTTTGAGACAGGCACTGTTCTAGGTACTTGGGCTATGTGAGTGACTAAAACATGCAAAGTTTGTTTCAGTTAAGGAGTTTAGGTTGGAGCAAAGCATTATTATAAAAGAAGCAATAAACATAATAAACAAATAAATTATATGACATGATAGAAAGTGATACCTATATCAAGCAACAGGAAAAATTTCAAATAAACAAGCTAACATTACATTTAAATGAACTAGAAAAAGAACAAATAAACCTCAAAGTTGGTAGAAAAAAGGAAAAACCAAGGATTAGAACAGAAAAAATAATGATATAGAGAATAAAAAGACAATTTAAAAAATTAATAAATCTAAAACCTAGTTATTTGAAAAGATAAAACTGATAAACCTTTAAGTAGATTCACCAAGAAAAAGAGAGGATTCAAATAAATAAAATCATAAATGAAAGAAGAAATATTATAATAGATACCACAGAAATAAAAATGAGCATAAGCGACTACTGTGAATAATATAATTACTATATAATATTGCCAACAAATTTGACAACCTAGGAGAAATGAATAAACTCCTAGAAATATAAAATCTACCAAGACTGAATCATGAAGAAATAGAAAATCTGACCAGACTGATTGCTTGCAAGGATATTGAATCAATAATCAAAAAACCCCCAGCAAAGTCCAGGATCAAATGGCTTCACTGGTGAATTCTATCAAATATTTAAAGAAGAATGAATACCACTTCTTCTCAAACTCTTCCAAAAAACAGAAAAGGAGAAAACACTTCCAAACTCATTTTATGAGGCCAAAATTATCTTGATACCAAAACCACACAAGGACACCACAAGAAAGAAAATTACAGACCAGTGTACCTGATGAACACAGATATAAAAATCTTCCACAAAATAATATCCAGTCAAATTGAGCAATACATTAAAATGATCATACATCATGATCAAGCAGGATTTATTCCAGGGATATAAAAATGGTTAAACACCCACAAATCAATCAGTGTGACAAACCACATTAACAAAATGAAGGATAAGTTATCTGATCATTGCAATAGATGCAGAAAATTTGATAAAATTCAATATCCATCTGTGATAAAAACTCTCAACAAAGTAGTTACAGAGAAAACATACCTCAACATAATAAATGCTATATCTGATAAGCCCTCAGCTAACATTACATTCAATAGTGAACAGCTGAAAGCTTTTTCTCTAAGTTTAGGAACAAGACGATGATGCCCACTCTTGTGCTTTTATTCAACACAGTATTGGAAGTCCTACCCAGAGAAAATGGACAAGAAAAAGAAATAAAAGATATCCAAATTGGAAAGAAAGTAGTAAAACTGTCATGATTTGCAGAAGACATGAAATTATATATAAAAAACCCTAAAGACTCCAACAAAAATCTGTTAGAATAAACAAATTAAGTAAAGTTGGAGGATACCCAATCAATATACAAAAATCTTGTGCTTTTATACACTAATAATGAACTATCAGAAAGAGAAACTAAGAAAAATTCCATTTACAATTGCATCAAAAAGAAAAAACACCTAGGCACACATTTAACCAAGGAAGTGAAAGACTAGTACATGGAAAACTGTAAGACATTAATGAAAGAAATTGAAGAAGAAATAAATAAATGGAAATATGTGGATTGTAAGAATTAATATTGTGAAAATGTGCGTACTGTTCAAAGCAATCTACAGATTCAAGACAAACCCTATAAGAATTCCAATGGCATCCTTCACAGAACTAGAGCAAACAATCCTAAAGCTTAAGTGGACAGAAAAAAGTCTTCAAATAGCCAAAGCAATCTAGAGAAAGAAGAACAAAGCTGGAGGCATTCCACTCCTTGATTTCAAATGATATTACAAAGCTATAGTAATCAAAACTGTGTGGTATTGGCATAACAACAGACACATAGATCAATGGAAGAGAATAGAGAGCCCAGAAATAAACCCATGCGTATATAATCAATTAATTAATGATGAAGGAGCCAAGAATATACAATGAAGAAAATTACAGTCTCTTCAATAAATGAATGGTGTTGGGAAAACTGGAAAGCCACATGCAAAAGAATAAAACTGGATCACTATCTTACACCATACACAGAATTAACTCAAAATGGATTAAAAACTTGAATGTAATACCTGAAACCATAAACTCCTCCAGATGAAAACATAGGCAGTAAGGATATGATAAACAGCTGAGGAAACAGAGCCAAAAAATAAAACAGAAAAATATAGTTAGATGGTAAAAATTACTAGTATCAAGAATTTTAAGAGAGGGAACTCACCACAGATCTGAATTAAATTTAAAAACCAATAAAAAAAAAAAGTGCTAGGGAAGATTACATATTCTGGAAAATGGATCAAACATTTCCATCCCACATGCCCTTTTTCCAGTGTAATTCTGACATTCCTCCCATACAGAGGTGTGGTCTGTGCTCTCTCCCTTGAATCTGGGTGGATGTGTGACTGTAGAAGATAAGATTTTCTGAAATTTCTAAGGCTAGGTCACAAAAGGTCATAACTTTCTAGCAGGTTCTCCTGGGATACTAGCTACTGTAATTGTGGGAGTTTAAGTACACTATTCCATAGTATTATTGTTGCCTTGGGATCTATTTTGTTTGGCCAAGTGGCCCATAGGGACCGTAAACTAATACTAATCCCCTCATTTTAAGTACATGTCTAGATTAACAGCCCACAGAGTCACAAACAAATGAAAGTTTTTGATATGACTTCCCCAACAGCCCTTGTGATAGACAATCTTTCCCACTTCCCAGGGCCTTCCCCTATGCATCCCTTAGATAAGACTTTCTCAGAGTTTACCAAAACCCTACTCTTTTTGATTTGAATTGACCAAATGGGCCTTAGCCAGGGAACCCCAAGGCAATCCAAGAACAGAGGCTATGGATCCTACTAAAGGCATGTGCCTCAAGTCCAGTCTCTCTCTGCCTGCACCCTGCTTTGACCTTCCCACATGGCCCCTCAAGGTGTGCCATGTACTTCCTCCAAAATCTGTGAGTAACAAACTCCTCTGTTTTAATTTCTCTTGTGATCTGCTGTGGAACCCGTGGCTCATCATCCAGCACTCTATGTTTCACTTAACAAGTGTTAATGTAACAAAGTCATAACACATCACTCAGCCATTATGTGAGGGTAAGTCTGAACAGACCTTGGAAAGGACCACGTGGAGAGGAGATAGGATTCCCTTGCCCATAGCTCTGATTGAGCTTCCACAAGCACCAATTTGTCAGCCATATGAATAAGTCTCTATGAAAGTTAATCTTCAAGCCCCAACTGATCCACCTTAGCTATTTCCACATACAGAAAGAAGCTGCCCAAGTGAGTTCAGCTGAAATAGCAGCATGATAAGTATAAGAATTTGTTGTTGTTTTAACACAACAAATCCACTAGAATTCTACGTATTCTGTTAAGTATCAACAGATAACTGGTTGGTGTGAGGTGATACCTCATTGCAGTTTTGATTTGCATTTCTCTGATAATTAGTGATATTAAGCCATCATTCAAAAGTCCACAAATGACAAATGCTGGAGAGGCTGTGGAGAAAGGGGAACCCTCCTACACTGCTGGTGGCAATGCAGTTTGGTGCAGCCACTGTGGAAAACAGTGTGGAGATTCCTCAAAAGACTAGGAATAGACTTACCATATGACCCAGGAATCCCACTCCTGGGCATATATCCAGAAGGAATCCTACCTTAAAAAGACACCTGCACCCCAATGTTCATAGCAGCACTATTTACACTAGCCAACACATGGAAACAGCCTAAATGTCCATCAACAGATGACTGGATAAAGAAGATGTGGTATATTTATACAATGGAATACTATTCAGCCACAAAACCCAACAACATAACACCAATTGCTGCAACATGGATGTTCTTGGAGAATGTCATTCTAAGTGAAGTAAGCCAGAAAGAGAAGGAAAATACCATATGAGATCACTCATACATGGAATCTAAAAAAAAAAAACAAACATAAATACAAAACAGAAACAGAGTGATAGACATAGAATACAAACTTGTGGTTGCCAAGGGGGCAAGGGGTGGGAAGAGACAGACTGGGATTTCAAATTGTAGAATAGATAAACAAGATTATACTGTATAGCACAGGGAAATACGTATAAGATCTTGTGGTAGCTCACAGCAAAAAAAAAAAAAAATGTAACAATGAATATATGTATGTTCAGGTATAACTGAAAAGTTGTCCTCTATACTGGAATTTGACACAACATTGTAAAATGACTATAACTCAATAAAAAAATGTTTAAAAAAAACCAGATAACTGGTATACAGGTAATGAACAAATGTATGTCAATAAATTTAAATATTTGGATGAGATGTGTAAATTACTAGAAAAACACCATTTATCAAAGAGATTTAAGAAAAGATAAAATACATAAAAGTCCTATGTCTGTTAAATAAATTGAATTAATTAAAATGTCCTGGGGTTGGGGGAGCAACTATAGCTCAGTACTAGAGCACGTGCTTAGCATGTACAAGATCATGGGTTCAATCTCCAATACCTCCTTAAAAAATTTAAAATTAAAAAAAAATAAAAAGAGATATGCTTTAAAAAATTGAAAATGTCTAAATCATAAAAAAGTTTTAATAAATAAATAAAACATCCTCCCCAAAAGAGACTTAACCAAAAATTTCCTCAAAAAAGAAAAATTTACTCAAACTTTATCAGTCATTTAAGACATAGCACCAATTTAACATTATACTCCCAGGTTGGATAGAATAGCTTTATCAGACTAACCCTCCTGCCAAGAACAACTATAAAAGCTAAATAAAATATACAATGCAAGTATCTGAAGATATCTGAGATCTACTAGAATACTAAAAAGAAAGGAAGGAGAGAGATACACTTTATAATGAGCCCCACACATGCCATTCCTTTTTTTCTCAGGGATTTGTTGATTTAGGGAGTGAGGAACAAAAGCCTTGCACTAAGTAGTACCCAGTGCTTAAAGAGCCTTAGTGCCCTCAGGACTTGGCAATGACTCTGGAGTACTGCAGTTGAGACCCAAAAGAGCTACAAGACAGAAGTGGCAGGCATTCTCTCAGATTAAAAGCAAATTAGGAAAAGGTCAGGGCCTAATAAAGTCTAAATACTCATCTGACTAGATTGAAATGATCTGTCTAGAGTCCATCAGCCTTCAAGAAGAAAATCAAATCCTCTTTGAAAGGAAATAAAATAATAAAGAGCCTTTATAATTTTGTATGCACAATGTTCAGTATTTGATCAAAAATCACTAGTCATGTCAAGAAAGCACACACAATAACTGCAAATCAGGAGAAAAAATAAGCATTACAAAAAGACCCCAAGAGAATCATATATTAGAATTATCAGACTTGGAAAGGGCTATTAGATAAACAACAGGGTCCCATGGTATAGCACAGGGAACTATATTCAATATCTTATAATAACCTGTTATGAAAAAGAATATGTGTATATATATATATGTATGTGACAAATCAGCACATTGTACACAAGAAACTAATACAACATTGTTAATTAACTATACTTCAATTTTAAAAAGACATTATAGATATATGCAAAAAATTCAGGAAATGATGCAGATTTTCATCACAACACAGAATACTATTAAAAGTATTAAATTGATATGATAAAACTGGAAGGAAAAGACCGGTATTAAATTTTAAATGAATAGACTTAATACCACATTAGTTACATTAGAGATATATCAGTAGAAAATGTGTAGAATGAACCACAGAAAAGAAAAGAGGCTGGAAATTTAAAGAAGAGAAGAAAACATATATGGGAGATGGTAAATAGAATTTTATTTCATTGGAGTCACAGAAGGAAAGAAAAAAAAAAATGAGGCAAAGCTTTATTTGAAGAAAAAAAAATGGCAGAGAATTTCCCAAATGTAAAAATAAACATCATACCAGAGATTAAAGATAGCTGCAAGCACCATGAAAATATCCACAAAGAAGCACCCACCTAGGGGTATATAGAAAAAGTGCTGAAAACTAAAGAGAAATTTTTAAAACCTGTAAAAACAGACAGACCAAAAACATCAACAATAATAACAGCAACCAATTTTTCAATATAAACAATAGAAATCAGAATATAACATAGGAACATCATTAAAGTGCTGTAAGAAAATAATTGCCAAGTGGGAATTTATACCCCCCAACAGTCAGAAACAAACTTAGCATAAAGATATTTTTAGACAAAAATAAACTGCAAGAAAGAATTCTTTAGATTAAAAACAAAATACCCTAGAAAAAAAGTATAATCATATGGGAAGGATTGAAGAATACCAGAAAGAATAAATAATTGAAGAACTCTAAAGAAACATTGACTGTTTAAAATTATAATAGCAATGGCATATGGGGATAAACTATTGAAATAATTAAATTTTATGAAACAGCATTTGATAAGGTGGGAACGGGTTAAATCAAGTTAAAGTGTTGTAATAGTCTTACGTTGTCTGGGAAACAGACATAGTATTAATTGAAGGTAAATGGCCATGAGAATGCCTGTTGAAATCCTCAGTGCAGCACTTCTGACTAGAACTTGCTATAATAACTGACATGTTCCATAACCTGTGTGTCCTACACGATAGCCTTAAGCCACATATGGCTATTGATCACATAAAATGTGGCTAGTGAGATGGAGAAATTGAATTTTAAATTTCATTTAATTTAAATTTAAATAGCCATATGTGGCTAGTAGTTACTGTATCGAACTATGCAGCTCTTGAAAAATCCCTTAAAAAGTATAAAAGAATATACAATGAACAAACTAATGGAGGGGGGAAATAAGAATTCTTTTAAACATGATTTATATAAATGAGACAAGAAAGGAGAAAAATAACAAAGAACAAATAAAACATCATCAACAACAAAAGAACAAGTAATAAAGTAGTAGATTTAAACTCAAATAGGTAAGAAATTACATTAAATGGAAATGGAGGGGATACACCCATGAAAAGGGTGTAACTGTTAGACCAATAAATAAAAAATAAATACTTTGCTTCTAAGAGGTATACCTTAAATATGAAATTACAGAAATGATGAAAGTAAAGAATATAAAAATATGTACCATATACACACTAACAACAACCAAAAAAACTATAAAATAGCAGGAAAAGGTTTTAGGGCAAAGAGTATTACTGAGATTAAAGGAGAAATTTTAAAATAAAAGTCACTTCAACAGAAAGATATAAAATCCCAAATCTCCATACACCTAACATCATGGCCTTCAAACCCATGAAGCAAAAACTAACATAATTATAAAGAGAAACAGACAAAAATACAAAAATATGTGATAGTACCTAATAGAACAAGGAGTTATAGAAGCTTTGAATAAGATTAACCAAATTGACTCATATAGACAGTAACTATAGAAATACATATTCTTTTCAAGTGCACATATTTACCAAAATCCCAATCAAAATACCATCAGGCCTGTGTGTGTGTGTGTGTGTGTGTGTGTGTGTGTGTGTGTGTGTGTGTGTGTGTATGTGAAAATTGACATATAGGTTCTAAACTGTATATGGAAATTAAAACAGTCAAAAAAAGGCCAAGATATTCTTGAAGATGAGCAAATTGAAGACATATACTTCCAGAAATAAAGACTTAATACAAAGCTACATAAATTAAAAGAGCTAGATATTTGCAAAAAAAAAAAAATTTAAGTAACCATTAGAATAAAGGAGTCTAGAAACAGAAACAAATTTATATTACTTGAATTATAAGAAAAACTCTACAGCAGTGCATTGCATGAAAAAGAATATTGACCCCCTACTTCACATCACACATAAAAATAGAATCCAAGAGGTTTATAAATGTTTCTCAGGAAAAATCTTTATCACCACTGGATAAGGAAAAATTTTTTAAGCAGAACATAAATATTTTAGAAGTTAAATTTATTAGGACAAAAGTGGATTAACTGAACTTCCTTAAAATTAAAACTTGTTTATCAAAACCACCATTAAGAGTGTGAAGAGGTGAGCCTCAGAGTAGGATAAAATATTTTTAACACCTATATGAGACAAGAGCTCTTTCCTAGAGTCTATAAAGAGTCTACAAATCAGTAAGAGAATGAGACAATGTAACAGTGGGCAAAAGATTTAAACAGGCATTTCATAAGAGTGAACATTATATGGCTAATAAACATGTAAATAGAGAAACAAAATTGAAAACTCTGGATGGTTAAAATGTACCTGTAGATACCCTACGACCTAGCAATTCAGCTCTTCCTTTGTACACTGATGGAAAGTGAATATGTACGCGCAAGAACAGTCACAGCAGCACTACTCCCAACAATCAAAATCTGAAAAGAAGAATATTTATTGATAAGAGGATTGATAAATACATTGGGGATATCCGTATGATGGAATACTATTCCACAATAAGGATGAACAAACCATCATTATATGCAATAACATGAAGGAATCTCATGTAAATCTATCTCATATTCTGGATATGGATGTGTTCATTTTTTGAAAAGTGCACAAACACAAGGTATAATTCAATAAATGTTTACTTAAACACTTTACTCCAACTACTCTTTTGAGAATAGACTGTGGATGAGGCCAAGGGTAGGAGGATGAGGATGAGAAAGGAGGCGATCGCAGTCTCCTTAAGCACTGAATGGTTTTGGTTCCCCCATGGAGGAGTAGGGATAAGAAGTTCCCTTGTTATTGCATGTATGGTAAAAAAGGGAAAAGATTTGCTGGTAGGTTGGATGTGTTGTGAGAGAAATGAGCAATTCAAGAATAATTCCAAGTATCTGACTCTGAGCACCAAGAAAAAATGAAGTAGTTATCAAATAAGATTAAAAGGTTTTAGGAGGATCAAGTTTTTAGGAATAAAATTAGGAACTCAATTTTCTAGTTGTTGGGTTTAGGGTATCTACCAGACATCCAAGTAGAGCTGTGGGCTAAATCACCGCATAGACAAATCTGGATTTCAGGGAGGGAATTGGGGCCTAAGATATAAACTTGGGAGTCATCAACATTCTAATGTTATTTGGAACCATGAAATCAACCAGGAAGTGTGTGATGTTAGAGTGAAAAAAAAAAAAGGACCAAAAATTGAGCTCTGGGACACTTCATCATTAAAAGAAAATTGAGGAGAAGAGAAGAAACCAGCATAAAAGACAGAGAAAGACTAAGTAAGGAAGGAAGAAAGCCACAGGACTAAAGTATTCTCCAGTGAAATGAACATGCAGAAAATGAAGGAGATAAGTGGATCAAGTAAGATGATATTTGACTAGTGAGTTAAGCAATACAAGGTTATTTACGGTGATGAGAATAATACTGATGGAGGGCTCAGAACAAAGGCTTAATTGGAGCAAATTTAAAAGCAAATGGTTAGATTAAGTATATATGTGTGTGTGTGTATATATATATATACACACACACACATATATAATGTATATACACATGTATATGTGTGTGTGTGTATACACACATATACACATAACAAATGGAATGTTAAGCAAGAGAAAGCAGATGCAAAAGAGTACATGCTCTGCAACTCCATTTACAAAATACAAAAACCAAAATAACCAAACTAAGGTGTTAGAAGCCAGGAAACTTGACAGTTTCATTTTGGGAAGAGATGTTTTTGGAAGGAAGCATAGAGGAAGCCTCTGGGGTGCTGGTAATGTTATGTTCTGGTTGCTGTTTTCATGAGTGTGTTCAACTTGTGAAAAGTAATCAAGTGTATACTTGCAATATGTGCATTTTTCTGTTTTTAAAGCAAAAAAGAAAGATGTGCACAAGAACTGGAGATGGAAATATAGAATACTTCTGAGAAACAAGCTGTGAATGGAAGCTAAGAAATGAGGTGGTGACTGATAGGGGAAGTGAAGTCCAGATTTGTTTTTGTTGTTTTCCTTTCTCTTCTGTTTGGTGGGAGAAAGACTGTGTTTGTACATAACTAGGACAAATACAGTTAGGAAGAAAGAAACTGATCATGTAGGAGATAGAGAAAAGAAGTGGCTGGAGTGATGTCCTTGTGTAGGCAGGAGAGAATGGAATCCAGTACACAGGGGAGGGAGTGGTTTCAGATAAGAACACGGATAGTTCATCATTGGTCGTAAGTGAGAAGGCAGTGTGTGGATGATAGAGATGTGTATAAAATTTTCCTTAAAGTGCTTTGATTTTCCCAGTGAAACAGAAAGCAATGTCAACAAGAGAGTATGAGGCTAGTGAGGAGGTGATAAAGATGTGAAGAGACAGTCACAATTATCTCAACAGATTAACAAAATACTTCATTCTTTTTTAACTATGTATCTGTGCAAAGCTGAATCTTCTTCATAGGATTCAACAAATACAACTTACTGCAAGAAATTGAATACAGAAGCAGATATGAAAACATTTTCTATTGATAGACTTGAAAGAGATTTGCAAGAAATGTGAAATGATGCCATTCTCACTATTTTTTGTTTGTTTTGGGAAAAAACGTTTTTCATACAAAATGTTAATCATACATACATGAAATAGAATTATTATTTCTAAGTGAACTAGTAATAGACATTTAAATTTTTTAAAAAAGATGTAAACAGATAGAGAAAAGTAATTTAAGACAAATGGTAGAGGGAAAAACAGAAATAAAGGAAGATTTGTCCAGCTGGATTTAAATCTCACTTTAGTGATCATTAATTTAAAAGCAAAATCAATCGGCATGTTGTTTGTTTTTCTCCTACCATTCAGCTGCAGAGATGCAGGTATTGAGCAAGTGGTGAATTAGAATTAAATTATGTGCTGGCTTTGCCTTGAAAGTGCAAAGTCAGTTAAGGTAAGAGATGAAGGTCTATGCATAGTAGTATTTACAATGTTTAAGCTGCGGAAGTGAGGAGAAGAGGACGGTGAAAAGTATCAGGATCAACAAACTGGAAGTCCCAAAGGGACAGAGAAATTCATTGGAATCAGTGTATTAATTACACATTATAAGTATACACAGTACATGAAAATCAGTATTATCATTTTATTAGTCAATGTTCATTATTTTTACTCACTATGGCCTTTTTGCATTTAAAACAATCTCTTCTTTCTACAAATATCTTTTCCAATTTTTTTTAAAAATGAGAGCCTATCGGTAGCAGACTTCTCAGTTTTTGTTTTTCTAAAAGTATCTTGATTTTGTTCTTATTCTTGAAAGCTATTTTTGCTGGAAATCTAGGTTGACAGTTCTTTTCTCTCAGCTCTTTGAAGATACTGTTCTTCTGTCTTGTAGCATCAGAGTTGCTAGAAGCATTCTTCAGTTCATAAATCATTCTTCACTCTAATTGCTACTCTTTTGTAGGTGAGTTCTCCTTCCTCTCTGGCATTTTTAAAATAATCTTCTCTTCTTCTTTGTTCTATAAATTTACTACCACATATGTAAGGTGGATTTGTTTTTATTTATTTTACATTGGATTTGTTGATCATCCTAAATATGAAGCTTGTTGTTTTTCAGATATATTCCCTGGGGATAAATTCCCCTCCAAACGTGATAGACTGCTCTAAAAGGGGGGAGAGAGGAAACTCCACAAGGAGCCTGAAGCAGCCTAGCTAGTATTCCTGAGGCTCAAAAGCATTTCAGCCTAACTCACATCTGTTCCCATGGTTGCCAAAAATATCTCTTTGTATATCACACATGTATAAGTTACCACGGAAAATCCCAGGTAGAGTGGTGAATCATGGAATGTGAGATTTGTTGTATTTCATCCATCCTTCTGAGCCCCTGCTTTGCCTCAAGCTTTAGTATTAGCCACCTTTGGTCCTTTTCCTTGCAACATTCAGGTGGGTTCATTAAACCCAGAAAGAATCAACTGTATTTCTGGTTAAGGTAAATAAGTTTCAGCCAAAATAGTTAATGAGCTAGCCTTCTGCCTTTCACAGTTCGAGCCTTCCTCTCAGTGGAATGAAATTTCTGCCACTAGTTTTAAAAGCATTTCAGTCATCAGCAAACAAGTGAGGAGAAATCTGGGGACTGGATGGAAGAAGTGAATTGTCTTGGTTTCTAAAGAAATTTCCTGAAGCCCCCTTGTGTAAATCGGGTATATCACTAACGATTACACGTAGAACTATGAGGTGATTCCTATTTAGTCTTTTTAAGGTAGATTTATAATGGGGAAGTGTATACGTGGCCCATGATCTGTCATTTCTAATCATCACTAGCTTGCCAAAGAAAGCTAAGTAGCGGGATTGTCTAGCCATTCTTCCTGGATCCACATTACTGAAGAGTTATTAAGGATGGAGGAAGGTGTTTCTTGGTTTCTGTGGATTCAGAGGATCTGTGCTGCCTGAGGGCAGGTTCATCTGTCAGGATTCCTCTCTCCAGAAGCCGCCTTGAATCCCTGCCCCTTCCCTCATATGTCCCTCACCCTAAGCCCTTTTTTCCTGCTTCTCACTTACTCTCAGATAAGAATTTGTTGTACTTTATGACACACACTTTTAGAAAATTGACTTTAACAGATGTATTTCATTCCAATTGTCTGAGCTCTCCTGAGGTGAATATAAAAGTAAATAAAACATGGCCACTGCCACGCCTATTTCTCACATAATTTCTGGTTTTGCTAATGTAGTGTCTGACAAAGTAGATTTTAATTTTAATTAATAGCTGTGGAATTTTCTTCTATTACTACAGCTAGACAAGTACCACATAATTCATCTTCTGTAAAAAAGGCCAAAATCCAGTAAATAGGCCATCAACTCAACTGTTAGTGTGCAGGTATTGAGAATAACAGTTAAGTGGAAAAAATCCTCTTTAAAGTTGTAGAATGTGAGTAAAGTTGTTTAATTCTTTTAGTTTTCTCATAATGTCATGATAATATATACCTCACATTGCTGTGGTAAACATTCAGTAAGTCAATGAATAAACCTTATCACAATACTTAGCAAAGAAAAAGTATTCGTTAATTGTTAGCTTTTTTTTTTATTTCTAAAACGACAAATTTTAACTAAAGGTTCCAATCAGGCTAAGCTATTTGGCAATAAACGAATAGTAAATGCCTTTGATTTATTCAAAGGAGAAACTCTAGAAGTTCGGACTAATTTTTTAAGCACATTTTAATTGAGGTTCATAAAAAGATCTGTCTATTTAAGATGACTCTCAGAGTACACACTAGAAGCTAAACTTTTTTAACGAAACATAATTTTGTTTGTCACTATTCTAATTTGGAAAGAAATAAAGGAATAATACTGATCAGCAACACATGTGATAGTAATTATCAGGAACAGAGTGTAATTCCTTAAATGTTCTTTTGAAAGGGTACACATTATATCTGAACTGTGTATGTTCATATCAAGGATGAATATATTTTCCAGCTATGATTCCAAAATACTGCACTGCACATTCTAGAATAAGAAAATTCTGCTGAACATTTTCCAATAACCTTATGGGCAACGTGGAATGTTGTATCCTGAGAAAGTAGAAAACTTCTCATGAGAATGTTTGAAATGTCACTCCGGTTCAGTTTAGATCAGAGTGCAGGTGGCTCTACAAAGCGGTTGCTGGAGGCTCTGTGTTTATACAGTTGTTGCTTCCAGGATGGTATTGATTGGTTAGGCAACTAATAAAACAAGCAGCCTTGCTTTCATCTCTGTGCATTTGGGGGCTTCTAAAAGATAGAGAAGTGGTTTTAATTAGGATGTGTTCCCTTCACTTATTTTACTTTTTAATTCTTTTTTCTTACTTGACCGTTCCAATCCACATCTTTCTCCCTGCTCATGAGTCCAAAGCCCCAGATGCCTTCGAAGGCAAACAATCCTGAGGAAGAGATTCTTCCTGGATCCTTCAGACAGAAGCCCTTAACATCAGAAAACTCAACAGGACTGACTGTCGCTATTTCATCAATTTCTATTCAGAGTTACTTATTTTATTTATAATCTAAGTCTGTATTATTGCTCAAAGGTTCTTAGTTGGAAATAGAACTAAAGTTTATCATGGAATTTATTTTAGAAATACCCCTAATATAAGATATTCTATAATTTATATGACAATCTGAATTCATGAAAGCATGCTGTACACTTAAATCATTGTACGTGTGTGTATATATGTATCGATAGGTATGACAGAATTTTAAAATTTATATAAATTTGTATTTTTAGAATATTTTTCTCTATACTCCATGCACTCTCTTAATTTATATTTCCACATCTTTTCTCACACTTTTGTGGTATTGCTTTCTATCTCTATTTTCTACGTCCTTTCAAATAATCCAAAAAGATATCTTTAGTTTTGTAATGAATGTCCAAGGTAAATCAAACCCAATATTCAAAATGCAATTCACAGACCATAAATAGAACTGTTTGTTAGAGAGCTATGCAGAAAGGGCTGTGGGAAAAAAGTGACTTGTTTTCCCAAGAAAACTTTAAAAAATAGGAAATAGGTGGCAAATATTAAAACCCAACCACATACATTAGCATGTAAAATGGAATTAACGTATTTTTAGAGACGAACATAAAATGTGAAAGTGTTAGTGTGATTCAAATAATGGTAAACAGCTAAGAAAATGAATTAACACATAATCACCTTAACTTTTGGCTCAAATAAGACAGTTCTTCTTCCATCTATAATTCATTTAAAGTGTTTCAAACATCTAAAAGACAAGAAAAATTCATTTTGATAGACTAGGTTTTGAAATATGAAATCTTAGTATTGAAAACATTTTCATACTGAAAACATTTTCTTATAACATGAATTAATTAGTTTGAATGAACGCTCTTGTAAAAGAAATGATCACACTTCTGAAGAAGGCAAGCAGTAGAGTTTACCACAGCACTTCTGGCCGTCTGGTCTCCAGGCCAGCAGCAACGGCAGCCAAGGGAACTGGTTAGAAATGCAAATTCTCAGGCACTATTCCAGCCTACTGCATCAGAAACTCTGGGGGTGGGACCTAGCAATTTGTGTTTTAACAGCTCTCCAGGTGATTTTGGTACACTCCAGTTTGAGAAGCACTAGTAAACTGGTTAATACGGTTTACTTTGGAACTGATCGTTCTGATCTCAGATTTGCTACCAACTAGCTGAGTGACTTTTGTTAAATAGCTCTCATATATTTTTCTTCTGTTTATCTTTTATAAAATGATGCAAAGGGAGTATCATCACATATTATTGTTGTGACAAATAAATGAATTAATATGTAGGGGGCACCTAGGCCATTTTCTGGATACAGAGACAACACTCAATGAAAGCTACCAGTTGTTAGTCTATATATTTGAAGCCAAGTTCCATTGAAAGTAAATGACTTTTAGTCAAGATCATACAGGTAGGTCACTTAAAGAATAAACACCCCAGGTTTCTCTACTCATAGGCGCTGATTTTTTCACAGCTGGGAATTGTTAAAAGCCACCACATTTTCTCTAAACGACCAAGCAGTAAAACCACATACACATACAGGATTTTTACAATATATATGTCTTGGTCTGAATCTTCATTTTTCATTTTTAATGATATGCATTGAAAAGGCTATCAGCAACCTTTCAACAAAACTATTAAGAAATAATAAGCATTTCACTCTTTTTAAGAAAGTGATAACCATAAATTACTGTTATTTTATAATCAGAAAAAGGAATGTGTGCCAAAAATTATGGAAAGGTTAGTGGAAGGAAGATAGTAAGATCCACATCTACTATAATAGCAAATAAAAACCTGTATCTTCCAAGTTACATCAACAGAGAGTTAAGTGCCCCTAACAAAAGAAGTTATCCAATTTGGGGAAGAAAGCAGGGAAATAATAAAAGTAAGTATACTTTAATATGATGCTAGCTACTTTAACAAATAAATGTAAAACGGTACAGTAGCAAACACAACAGGAAGTATATTTCCAGTCTTGTAATTACCCACTGCAGGAGTTCCTGGTCCTTGAGCAGATTTCATCCTTGGCAATGAAGGCTTCTTCTATCTTGTGATTCCACTATCACCAAAGGACTTGTTGTAATCCTCACTCTGTTGGAAAAAGTGGAAAAAGAATATGGAGTGGGCACATCCACTTCTTAGAAGGCTTATCCTAGAAATGGACGCCCTCCATCCTCTTATACTCCCTCCACCAGAATGCAGTCATCCGGTCACACCTGACACAGGGAGATGGGGATACAGGTCAGCTGTGCACTCACCACAACCAGCCATACCTCATTTACTTCCCTGATGCCAAACATACTGTCAGAAGGGTGATAGACAAATGATCAATTTAGACATTACAATTTGAATTTTGTGTTCCTTGTTGGTGGAGTAGATCAGAATATCATGCTTAAGATACTTCATCCAGTAAAATGAGAAGAATATTATAAGGATTAAATGAGAATGCATGCTATTTTATTTTAGCCTAGTATCTGCATAGTAAGCGGCCAACAAATTTTATGTATGTCTATCTCAAAAAGAAAAAAAAATAGACAAGAAAAAAGGAAATGGAAGTCAAAGAAATAGTGTCCAAGTTCAAGAACTTAAAGCAAAAACAATTTTGGAGATTTTAATATTTATTTGAATTTTTAAATCTATTTAAGTATGAACTCTTATGTTTTTCTTAAGTTACTTTGTGTCATTAAAGCATATTGGCATTTTAACTAGAGAAAATTCCATTTAAACTTAATGTAGTTTCAATTTCTTTAGTTTAGAAGTTATATATGGATTCAGAGTCCATGAACCCATGACCAATAGGCCTGTTTCCCAACGAGTGCTGTTTTTTTTATTTTTTATTGAAATGTAGTTGATCTACAATGTTAGTCTCAGGTGTACAGCAAAGTGATTCAATTATACATATACATACATACATACATACTTTTTCTTTTCAGATTCTTTTTCATTACATGTTATTATAAGAAACTGAATATAGTTCCCTGTGCTATACAGTAGATCCTTGTTGTTTACCTATCTTTTATATAGTAATATGTGTCTTTTAATCCCCGATCCCTAGTTTATCCCTCTCTGCCAATTTCCCTTTGGTAACCATAGTTTGTTTTCTATGTCCATGAGTCTGTTTCAGGTTTGTAAATAGAATCTGTAACTTTTTTTTAGATTCCACATTTAAGTGATATCATATGGTATTTATCTTTGTCTGTCTGACTTACTTCACTCAATATGATAATCTCTAGGCCCATCCATGTTGCTGCAAATGGCATTATTTCACTCTTTTTTATGGTTGAGTAATATTACACACACACACACACACACACACACACACACACACACACACACATCTTTATTCAGTCATCTGTGCATGGACATTTAGGTTGTTTCCATGTCTTGGCTATTGTAAACATTGCTGCTATGAACATTGGGGTGCATGTGTCTTTTCAAATTATAGTTTTCTCCAGATATATGCCCAGGAGTGAGATTGCTAGATCATACGGTAACTCTATTTTTAGTTTTTTTAAAGAACCTCCATACTGTCATCCATAGTGGCTGCACCAATTTACATTCCCACCAACAGTGAGGCAGGTTTCTTTTTCCCTACACTCTCTCTAGGATTTATTATTGGTAGACTTTTTAATGATGGCAATTTTGAATGGTGTGAGATGATATCTCATTGTAGTTTTGATTTGCATTTCTCTAATAATTACTGATATTGAGCAAAGAGTGCTTGTTTCTTAATTTCCAAATGGGAATGAGCTTATTGCATAAATATACTGGGTCCAAATTACCTTCATGAGAAAGCTGTTCTTAAAAAGCTGTTATGACTTGTGCAATCCAGTAACCTACTGTCCTTAATTATGTATTTTTCTTCAAAAGAAAAATCTTCAGTTAAAGGGCACCTTTCCAAATACAGTATGAAACTTTAATTCTATATTAATTAGAAGAGAATGAACAGAGCATTCAGTCATCATACTGAGAATATGTCACTTGGACTGTGCTAGTCATTGAACGTCTCAACCACAGGGTGTAGGTGAGGCCCTGTCCCAGCAGAACTCACAACCAGGTAACCTTCATTCTGACCCTCAGGGTCAGATGCCTTGACCTTTGTACCAGAGATGTTGTTAAAGTTCAATACTGCTTTATTTAAAATTTTCTAGTGAAGCCAACACAACAGTGAACATTGTAATCACAAGTCAACGGGAAAAAAGTCCAAAAGAACATTCTGACCTAGCTAAAAGGTCTATAAAATAAATGAGAAGAAATTCAAAAATATTTTTTTTTAATTCTACTAGGAGAAACACTTGTTTAAAGAAAGTGGAAGGTTTGTTTGTTTTCTCTATTCATCTTGAATTTCTGCCTGAAACATCAAGAAAACATTCTCAAGAGAAAATAGGAAAGCTGTAATATTTGAACCAAAATAACTAGTCCAGAATACATGACTTCCTTTGCAATTCTGATATCTCAGTACATTTCCACACAGAACTCACTCTGTAAAACATCCAAGAAATGAGACCATCGCAGAGTAAATGATGGGAAGATTTACAGAATGAACGACTGGTGAAGATCAACAGGGAGAATGCTCTCCTCCCTCTACATAAGCATCAGACTTGATACACAGCTTCAGTTCTCACTTCTCCACTGGGCTTGTGGACACTCAGTATCAACAAGAATATATCCAAAGTTATACTATCCCATGTGACCTTGTAATAGAGAAGAACAAGTCTGACTCCATATTAGATCTGTCCCTTTAGTTCTATCCCTGTGCTCTGCTTCCTGAGCTTAGTCATGCTGGTTAGTCATGCTGGAATGTTGCCTATAGCCTGAAATATATAGGACAGCCCATTCTTAACGCTCTGACCTTTAAGGGTAAAACACTTTACTATTCGTATAGAGATTAAAAGTTGAAGAACAAAGAGTAACATTTGTCTTGTTGGAGGTTTATGGGAACATCGTGACCAGACCTAAGTGGACAGAGGAAAGAACAAAGAATTCCAACACCAAGAAATTTGCAACAACCAACCACACCTCCTCCCATTTTTAGTATAAAAGGGGCCTGAATTCTGACTTGGGTAAGATGGTTCTCTAGTACATTAGTCCGCCATCTTCTCTGTCTGCTGGCTTTCCGAATCTAGTCTTTATTCCTTGCCCCAACACCTTGTCTCTTGATTTATTGGCCTGTTGTGCAGCGAGCACAATGAGTTGACTCAGAAACAACCTCAAAGTGATCAAATAGAGCCTCTAAGGAGTTACCTACAGGGAAAAACCAGGAAGCCGCTCAAATTCTGATTATGAATTTTCTTCCCCCACCCCCCCAACACACACACACACGATCTTTCTATTTTTTGCTGACATATACTCATATATACCATTAAGTGGCCTTCATGATAACTAAACTCTTTCAGGGCATTAGGCCAGCATTTATCAAAATTATAATCATAAATGTAAAGGCAACTCAGATAGTAGTTGTTCAATTAGTGTTAGTTTTCACTTTTCTCAGAAATACTATAAAAGGATCTTAATCCCTGAGCTTTCAGTCTGTGATCCTAAGAAAAGAAACCCTTATTATAAAATCAGATTTCATGAGAAGTCCTGGGGAGAGATTCGGGGCAGCCCAGTTCTCCACAAGTCAGACCACATAAATTGTTACCCGCTTATGCACAAAGATTTCATCTTAAATCAGTGCTTTGTGAATTACTGTAGTGAAGGACTGGGGCTTCTTCTGTCCCAGTCCCCACCAGAGCAACACCTTTGTCAAATGCTAAATCATGCACTTGCCTGTGCTGGCACTCTCAGTTTCTGTATTTTCTCTTCATGAAAGAGAAAAAAAACAATTCAAGGACAGAGTACTCGTCCCCACATCATATGGGACTGACATCATTTTAAATCTATGTAGCTGTACCAGGTTCGAGGACATTTTATGAGGGGCTTAGCAGTGCCTGAACTTTTAACTATTCTTAATTGTTTTAATTGTCAGCAGAAAGTAAGTGCAGTGTCCGTGCTATTTTAAGTAACAGGGTTTGCAATTCTATAAAGTGGAGTACATGCGCAGACTGGGAACGGACTCATTTTAAAAAGTCTTAGATGTCAGTTCTAATCAGCAGTGACCCTCTTCTGGCTGTTTCCTGGCAGCTAACTCAATAGACTGCCAATTCAGGAGATTTTCTTGACCAGATACAGCTATAGCTTCCAGAGTTCACAAAATCAACAACCATTTTCTAAAGGGCAAGTGGGTTGGAGATGGGAGATGTGTGTACATTTTGATTCAAAAAGCATTAAAATAGAAAAGTTTTAACCAATAAAAGAATAACTAGCCTTCTCTGAGCAGTACATATCCTGCACCAGGTTTGTTCTATACGTGTCCTCTACCTTTAACACAGCTTTTTAACTACTGTTCTTAGTTTACAGATATAAAAACAGAAGACTACCAGCAAAGAAATTCTATTTCCAATCTAATTATATTTCCTTACACACACAAGCACACAGAGGAATACACAAATCTTTGTTCCTCGTTGCCACACCTAGGACAGAAGAAGACCTGCTCACCCTTTGTCCTTTCACTAGAAAGTAATGTTTAGCACAGTGACTATAATACACACATCGAGGACTGCTTTTTCACCTTTTGGCCAAAGTCAGAGTAAGGAGAAGGAGAGGAGAAAAGAATGCTAAGAAAATAAAGGGTAGTTTATACTGCCTAATGAGAATTCTTTAATATTTAATAATAACAAATTCTAGACCTAGATTTCAGAGGGTCAACATCTACTTAAGCTTTTCTATCCATTATTCCTGATCTACAAATTCATGTCTCAATGTAAGGTTGGTAATGTTGGTTTTCTGAATAGCCCATTTACCTTGGGAAAATACAATGTGCCTGAATCTCTGTTTCTGAGTAGTTGCTGGAAAGCATTCAATATAAAACATTTGTTTTCTGTAGTTGTAGAATG
Organism: Camelus dromedarius; assembly: GCF_036321535.1. Classification (NCBI taxonomy): domain Eukaryota; kingdom Metazoa; phylum Chordata; class Mammalia; order Artiodactyla; family Camelidae; genus Camelus; species Camelus dromedarius. Next base: position 23,977,756 of record NC_087437.1, on the reverse strand, counting down.
GCCACCACCATTGCGAGAGCACCGAATCCTAACCATTAGACCACAGGGGAACCACTACCATTATGGAAGGAGCATCTTTATTTTATTTTCACCTTTGCTAGCTTACATGAGTTTGGTTGAAGTGTATTCATGCTGTCCTGTTGACTGTATAAAGTCAATCCATTTGCACACTAAACATATGAAAACAGACATTCAAATTTCTTTATAAAAATAAGAATCTATAATACTAAACTGTTGAAATAAGAATACTTTCATAATAGATCAGTGGTTGCTTGGGGAAGGGACATGGGGAGTGATGTGAGGGAAGGATGCCAATGGGATACAAGAAAACTGTGGGTGATGGATATGTTTACTTTCTTGATTTTGCTGATTGTTTAATATATATGCATATCAAGTTATACACATTAAATATGTGCAATTTATTATATACCAATTATGACTCAACAAATCTATAGAAAGAGAGAAAGGAAGAGGGAGGGAGAGAAGAAATCTTTTATACTTTCCTAAAGGGCAATCAGAGCTGAATTAGATTTGGAATGAAAACAGTAAAATGCCAGATTGCATGCTTACTGTAGTTTGAAACTTAGAGATGGCCATTTACATGCTGCAGAAACAAGATGGGCTGAGAGTAGATGTAAGTTTTGTTTGCCCTTCCTTTAAATAAAGTGGAATAAAAATCCACATTAATGAGCCCTACATGTTATAATGAATTGGAGAGAAACTGATGATTTGTTCAAGTTCTGTTCACCAGGTTCATTAACTGAATGTAATATACAATGAAAAGAATCTTATCTACCATGATTAGAATTAAAATGTAAATGTTCAGTATATACATCTCACCCTCAACTCTAAGTTTCTAAAACATGCCTCATGGTATAGTTTAGCTACTTACATAATTATGCAAAATAATCCTTGTTGCGTATTACATGCGGCCTGTTATTATTTGGAAGCTATTACTTGCATAAATTATAAAGTATAGAAAAAATAAACAGATAACTTCCGGTATTCTACAGGCTTTCCTGTAATTGGAATTGTTTCTTACTCAAATCTTAACTTCTTTCACATACTTTCATTCACCTCTTCTGCTAAATAGGACATCAACAAGCAGGAAGACAAGAGGTAAATAAAAAGAAAACTGAATTTTCACTGAAAAAAAAAACATGAGCGTTATCCAAAGAGCAAAGAATAAAACCCAAACATCCCTAAATGTCCTTGCTTCACTGAATTCCTAACAAGACACTACATCTGTTAAAATGTTTTTTCACTTTTATCAGCTCACTGGCATCTCTTAATCATCTCTGTTTAACTGCAAGAACAAGTGCCTAGTAAATGGGATTTGCAATCGGACATTTACATGGCCAAGCCAAATCCTCTGACTATAGTGGCCTCTCCCCTCTATTCTATGTATGTTGTAAACATTTTTTGTCTCCTACTTTAGAGAAATACCAAGACAGAACTTTAAGTAAAGTATACATTGATATGAATCTAAATTGTTGCTAAATTTTGTTTAAAAAAACACATTAAATCCAAAGTCTGCTTATTTGAATTACTAACATCTTGCCCTGTTTTCTCTGCCAGCCAGGGATGTTAAGACAAATAAGAAATAGGACCTGTAACCATATATTCATATTGGTTGTTGAAGTAATACCTACTTCCATCTCACCTGGAAAATAACCACTGCCGTTGTTCCCTGAGTGTGTCCCCATAAGTCGCCCCAGCAGCCAGGGCTCTGGGACACCCTCTAATTTCCCTGGATCCAGCAACTAAAGGGTTAATGGCCAGCGCGGAGGAGCTCCAAGCCCTCACTGCAGCACTGGGCTGGCATCGTACCAGTTATTAGATATTTTTTACCAACACTGACCATGATGTCAATTTATTCTTAAAAACTCTTCTTGAAGTCCAGAGGATGTGAAGATTAATTCCAACCCTGGAGACACAGGAAGCCTACAGAAGGCAACTGAAATGTGCGTTGAGTCCGTAAGTGACCAATGGAAACCTTTCATGTCCTGTCTAGTCTTTTCTCCTTTGCTGTTTCTAGTGCCTCTGTATTAGGATATAAAAGTGTTAGCCTGCATGTTTTGTTTGTTTGTTTGTTTACAAGAATAGTGTGCTAAGTAAGAGAAAGGAGCTTCTGGTCAAAAGCAGAGGGCCTCTCCTGGAGACCCTGTATGACTCTGGCCTCGAAGCCTTAAGCCAGCAACTTCAGTTGTGCAGAACCAGTTTATTTCCTGGCCCTGAGGTGTCTTCTGGATGGTTGACATGAGAGAGCCAGGAACTTCCTTGTAAGTAAGTGGATACTAACCGCCTTTGGAAAATATTTGCAAGTAAAATGACTACTAAAGCCAATTTTACAAAATATCAGCATTATGAACTCAAAGTATATTTGATGTCTAGCTTTTCTATGCTACTGTACTTAACTACATTTAGAAATGTTAATGATACAACAAGATTTTATCCAGTATTTTCATTAGACCCATATCTTTCCCAGTGAGATTTTGTTTCTGTTGCTGTTACGTTTCAAATACGACTAGAAATACAAAAATAATAAAGTAATAACTTCAGAGTAAAAGTAAGGAGACAAACAGTACCTAAAAGGTTCTATTGGGTAGAAAAGTCCAGTATGAAAAAATAAACCATATTTTTAGACAAAATTAAAAGGAGAAATCTTCGATGATAGTTGCTTAAAATGTCTGCAATTACATGGCATTCATAAGGGCCACCCCCTACTGTTTTCCATTCAAATGAAAGGGAAGCACGTGGGTAAATTACCACCTGCAGTGCATGATCGGGGACATAGTAAGCAGCTGTCACTGTAGCCCTGTAATTATGCAAGGATCCTGCCACTATTACACAATTAGAGAGACCTATCTTTCTTTCTTCCAGTAGGTAATGTTTTTTGGTGTTAGGAGCACTAAACTATCTCTCCTTGTTCAATCACTTGTATCTGCCTTGAACATAACCAGTATAACATTATTGGGGATTTATTTTTCAATATTTCTTGGGCCCTCTGAGAAATTTCTATCATAATAAGAAAGCTTGTTATTCCAGTTAACTTTTATTAAGTAAAAAAAATTTTTTTTCATCTTTTCCTAACTTCTTCCCAGTGATCAGCTTTGTTGGAGCCTATCAAGGTGGGAGGTGGGAAAGATCAAGTATTTTGGAAAATCCTTCAGTATCATAGATAAATTAGAGAACAGAAATAAGAACTAAAGTACAGTGACTAAATATTTTTTCATCACTGTTATAACTGAAAAAATAGATTGTCAAAATCTAGAGGTTAATAAACTTGTAAAAGCTGAAATATTTCAAGATCACTGAGGAATGCAAATTTCATTGAGACTTAGAATATCAAAAAATAAATTATGATTGATGACATTTTGTAAATGTTTTTGGATATCAGAAGGCACTTGACTAAGAAAGATAAATGTTTTCACTTGACTCAGAGTTAATCAGCAATATTTATACAGAATGACTGAGCCATGAATGTATGGATCTCTTTTACAAGAGGAGCAGAGTTTTGTGGTGGGTTGATCATATAAAGCCAATCGGATAAGGCTGTAACACTTGCATGTATATTAATTGCTGTCAATCTATTTCTACTTTAGAGCCTAAAATACATATCATAATTCCTAATCTCACTAAATATACACTAGAATTTAGGACAGTTTTAGCTTGTTGGAAACATCTTTATGACGAGTTTTGTTAAACACTTCACTTCCTGCCTTACAGAATGCACACTGCTTCCGTTCACTCAAATTCCCCTGTGCTCAGTGCAGCTAGCAAGTGGATAGTTAGGAAAATCTTTACTGCAGGTCTTTTTTTAATAAGGTATAATTGACATATTATATGAGTTTCAGGGGTACAACATGATTCGCTGTATACACTAGCATTTTAAAGAAAGAATGACTAGAAGGTCACAGAGTAAACTAAGAAGAATCACTTTTAAATGCTGACAATCAGGTTATTGAAGATTTGAACTTAGCACATCATTAGAAAAGAATAAATTTCAAATTTCAGAACAAGTCTAACACCACATTCTAATAAAACTTGTATTAATCACTTAACACAGTCAATGATCAGGCTGTTTTTTAATATTCTTTTTCCTATCACCACTCCTTGAATTCATTAAGTCAAGACAGGGCCATGTTCACTGCAATGTGGCTTAGATTTACAGTTCTGCATTCCCACCACTGCTGTGTAAACCTTAGCCCTCCAGTATCTCCTGCCTTTATTAGTACCATATCCTCTGAGTACTATAAAGAAATTTTTGTTTTAAAAATAACAGAAAATCTGAACCAAAACAGGCTTGAGCCAAAAAGAGTCCTACTGCTTAAAAAACAAAAAAGTCCAGAAAAGGGTCTGGTATTAGGAGTCCCTCCCTCTCTACTTCTGGACTCTACAGTTGTGTTGGCTTCATTTTAAGCCTGGCAGTGTCTTTAAAGTGCTCATATTAGCTGCTACCAGTTCTCAGCTTCTAGCCTGCAGCTTCAAATCCATCAAAAAAGAGATGTGCCTCACTCTCTTTGGTTGAAATTGGGTCATTCTTCTCTAAAAAGCCAAGACACTGTTCTGATTGGCCAGGCCTGAATCACTCCCACCTCTAGGGTTGGAACGGAACAGAGCACATCAAAACCACGTGGGCTCGGAATGAAAAAGAGATGATTCTTTCTAGAGCAGCACTGTCTTAAGAGAAAGAAACATATTGTGAGCTACCCATGTAATTTTAAATGTCCTAGTGGCCACATTTTAAAAAGTAAAAGGAAATAGCTGGCACTAGTATATTAATTATAAGATATGTTATATTTTATTGAACCCAATAGATCCAAAATATTCATTTTAGCATATTACCCAAGCAAAAATTATTCAGAAAATATTTTGGGTTTTTTTAATTTAGAGCAAATTTTCGAAATCTAGTGCATATTTAACACTTCCAACATAGCTCAATCAATTAAAAAAACTACACAACCCTCATTTTGAATGCTCGATACCTTGTGTGGCTAGTGGCCATCATGTTGGGCAGCATAGGTCTGGAATCTAGAGGTCACTTGAAGTGTCATGTTATCAGAATGAATGCTATGTATATGCAAAACCACAGACACATACTGTAGCTTCCTGATTGGTTTCCTTGTTTTCTGGAAACTCCAGAAATTCTTATCTCTCTCCAAATTCTTATCCTATCAATAAGCAGACCAACAATATGACTAAAAAGTTAAACAATGTGGACTATAATTTACATCCCTTTATGAACCAGTCCCGATTTTTCCTACACCTAACTTGCTACTTTATTTCTGTATCAAAGTTCTCCCCCAGCCTGAGAGTTTTCATTACTGTCCTGGAACATGTTGACTTATCCTTCTAGGAGCAGGTATCCTTTGCAAGGGGTAAAATGTTCTAGGGAGCCAAATGTTATAATGTTTGTTATAACAAACTGTTTCCATATTTTGGGTGAAGACAGAAGTCATGGTTCTGGAAGTTCTCTTATCCTCAGACTCCCTATATCTGCTTAAAGAAACAAGAAAAAGAGGCTTCCATTGAAAAATATATGTTCTTCCTGCCAAAACTTCCAAATTTTGAACATTCACATTTAATCTACTAACTCCTATTTTACTCTATATTTGGTCTGAAACTTAAATCCCATGTAAACCTTGAAAAGATAAAATACGCAAATGCCATACATTGAAAACTCCTCAAACAAATTCAGAAAATCAATTAACTTTCAAAATATTTTTTGTTTTAACAATTTACATGCCAGTTGTCTGGGATTCCCATTTTTATAATAATATGAACATAGTTTCATGATTTTTAACCATAAATTAAGTTTAACATTAAAAAATTTGTACTCACGGTAATACATAATGAAAAGGATTGAAAAACACTTGAAAATGGCAATGTTTCTCAGCTTAATGAGGAAGCAAGCCAAGTTATGTTTTAAAATTATTATATCTGGATTAAATATAAATTGGTTTGAATTTTTGTACCAATTTAGGAATGTGTGAATATATTGAAATAGTGAAAAACTGATGAGTATTTTCTCTTAAGAAATTAGATCCACCAAGGATATAAGGTGAGGCTCAAACTCACTGCTAGTACTGTTGTAATAAAACAAATATGCTTTTGACTTTAGGGAAATGTTCTTATCAGAAGAAAATTTAGGGTTTTTACTATAAAATAAAATACTTGCCTTCCTAGAGAAAACCAAAAACGTGACATCATAATGCCCCCTATTGTTTAAAATGGGAAATGCATTAGGAATAGTTCCCAAAGTATATACAAATAAATGGACATTAGGGTAACTTGTGGTGACTTTCAGAGCAGCTACAAACATTAAAAAATAAATAAATCTCCTGGGCTTTTAAAAGAGCATTTCCAGATAGCTTAAGCTTTGTACCTTGTATAATCTGCCTCCAAGAAGGGAAATTCTAAGAGCTCCAGAAGCTACAAATTAAAATACAATTGTGTGACAATAACAGTAAGCTTATTTTCATGTCTGTATTAAATTAATATGCTTATATATTCATTTCATTAACATAATGACCCAACAGACACTATACCCGCCCCCAAATACTTAAGCATCACATGAAAATAGTCCCAAATACCAGCTGTCCCAGAGGAAAGAGGAAGATGTGATAGATGGACTGGCCACATGATGGCAACATTTCACCACATAAATGCAAATACACCACCATTTGACACTGGAAAGCCCCTGGATTTAAAGAAAGAACTTAAGATAGGGAGTAAGTAAAGGCTTCCTTTCCTATAGTACTTTACTACTTTCATAGTACTACTTCAGTTGCTCTATAATAAAGTAAATATTACCTAAAATCTTACAAGTATGTAGATACTCATTTTATTTTGTGGTCAAGTATATCACTCTCACATATAATTTGGTTTACACGCAATGCATACTTTATTTCTACCTTTTAAAACACTTCGTTAAATTTAAATTCCAATGTGTGAGGGATTTGTTGCTTTTTCCCCTTGGAACAGTTAGGTATTATTGAAGACTGTCATAGAGTAGGGCTGTCTTTGCAACCTATTCTTAATCTATGCCTCAGCTCAGCTCCTCCCGCAACCCCTCCCTGGTGGGAAAATCCTACAGAATCCTTCTGGACTCTACAGCTGTTCCTGGCATCCAAACTGCAAACAACCCTGGAACTGGAGGAAACCTGATTATGCTTCAGTGGAAACAGCTAGAGTGGGGGAATAAGGCATTCCAGTTCTCCTGACAGCTGGGCCCAAAGTGGTTTTCTAAGATAATCTTCAATTGTCTTTACTACTGACAATTAAACAGTTAGATCTACAACATTTAAAAGAACCAAGAAGTAATATTTGATTAAACAATTATGATAAAGATAAAAGCAAGTGATACACTCTTCTACCAAGTAGATACCTTCAGGTCACATTTCTGTATACAGTGGAAGTTAACCCAGTTTCTGAAGTCTCCTGATATGTGTACTAGTCATTCATGCACATCTGTAAGATGATAATGGCTGATAACTTCTCTGTTCATTAACATGTAGACCAGATCAAAGACGCAATGCTCCTAGAAATCAGCTAGCATCCTTGTATTATTCTATGGTCAGAGAGTAGGGCTCCAGCCCTCTCACAGATGGGGACCCTGAGTCATCAGGAAGAGCCAGACAGGAAAAACAGCAACATCTTTTTGTAAACTCAGCACTGCTATTGGAAGAACAGTCCAACCACCACATTCCAAAAACTGACCAATGACAACATTTTGGCTTAAAACTCCTATCATTCAAACATGAGTTATAAAACAATGGGTGTAAAAAAATACGTAATTGAGACTAAGTTACAATTTGCATAACATGTTAATAATGGCTCAAAGGGATGTTAGTAATGCATTCCAAGGAAATAATTAGACATAAAATAGTTATGATTTGACATAATAAGTAACCTAGGCTATGTGAACATCACAGTCAATTAAATATATATATGCATAGCTATGTATTTATTAAATCCACACATATGTTTGAAATGACAGAGCAAAGATGAAAGAAAACATACTGAATTATTCATAAAAGTTTTTGTACTCTTACCCTACTAGTACTCAGATCCCAAAACCAGTACTCCCAGAGAAACTGATGGGGCAAATACAGTATAGTGATTCAAACATAATAGAGGACCATTACACATGTTTGTGAAATAATGGTATATTTTCTGGTTGCCACTAATGTGACAACATATTCCTAAAAATAAACTCATGTCTTGAGGAAAATTTGTATTATCAGTAATTTACTTTTAAATCATAGGCAACCAAAAATGTTAGGAAGCTTGGCCAGCCTGTTCCATAGATCAGCGATCTGTGGAAATATCAATAATCTTAATCTACAAGCAAGACAAATAATATGTAAAGAAGCAAAGGTTAAGTTTTGTGCTGCTTACCTGTTGTAGGGGGAAAAATTAAAAGATCTGTTCAGGGAAATTTTGTTCATTGGCGGTAAGAAGCACACACGTATAAACACTGGGGTTCTCATCACTTTGAGTAGTATATATGTGTTTCCAAATAATTATAATTAAACAAATTATAATTTTCATTTTATACTATTTATATCTTACAAGAATAAATTTATCACTTACCTCTTAAATGTTATTTCATAAAATTCCTCTGAAACCTCAAGATAACGTAATAATTTTGTCTCTATAGCATATGTTCTCACCACTAGGTGGCTCTATTATGAAAGTGCCCCTTAATTTAAAAATTATGTATATTTATTGTTCTTTTCAGTGTATCATACAGGAAAAACAAAAATAAATAAACAAATTTTTAAAAGTTATTTTAGCATAATGAATATTAGCTCACTGTTCTGTGGCGGCTATTAGAGAACATTCTGTTACCTACATACAGATGTGTTAGGATAACTAGGCCACACATTCCACGGAAGCCAACTCATAGTGGCCCAAACAGACAGGATATGTATCGGCCTGCACAACAGGCAGTCCAGGGTTGAAAAATCTATCTGTTCTATTGTGTCACTAAAGACCTACTCTCTTGGTCTCTCTCCATTCTGCCCTCAACAGCTTAAAGCTAAAATAGCTTCCAACCTCCTGGTTTTAAGGTGGTCCTCAGGACCAATCAAAGCCACGTTTCTTTGTTCATGACAGATCAACAGGAAGAAAGCACCTCTGCCCCAACAGCACAAAAAATTTCCATTCTATTGGACTAATCAGGCCACTTAGGTTACATGCCATCCTAAACCAATCACTGTCCCCGGGGGAAGGCAATGACTTGCCTGGCTTCTGCCTGAGTTCCCGAACACTGAGAAGAGGAAGAGAATTTCCGTGATTGCCTTGGACCTCTCAAGCTTGACTCTTGGATTTAGACGATTTGATAAACTGCACGGCAGCTACACTGTGTGTGACAGATGTACAGAGGTTTGAAAGTTGACAGCAATCTTGAGTCCCCCACTGAATAAATACACCATCCAGCTTAAATTACCTACCATTCATACCTGATATTTACTATCTCAATTCTGAGTCAATATCTTTTAATATATTTTCATTTAGAAAAGGATTTTCCTTTGAAGGATTTTCTCCTCAAGAAAAAGTTGCCTTCAATGCCTGAGAATATCCTTTTATAAGATATAGATAAAATATGTACCCAATTTGATGAATAGACATGAAGAAAACATATAACTTTCAAAGTGGTATATATATTTAATTCTACTCTCCACACATAGTCTGTATTTATATTTGTATACACGTGCTTTCCCAATAATTTAACTGTTACCTTAATTATCCTTTCTAGTTAAATAGATTAATAGATATTTGGATATTTACAGCTTTTTTGTTTTGTTTTTTACCATTACAAATTGTAGCCGGACTTTAAATAATACTCAGAGAAGGGAGGGAGATGAGTCTGGGAACTAGGCAAGAAACAGAATTGGTAAAGCTTTGAAGGCCATAGTAAGAATTTCAGTCTTTATTCTCAGGACAGTCACAATCATTGAAAAGTCTCAAGCAGAAATTGACACAACATTGTAAAATGACTGTAACTCAATAAAAAAAAAATGTTAAAAAAAAAAAAGAAAAGTCTCAAGCAGAGGACTGACATGATAAGCCATTTGTTTGGTCTAAGACCATGTGAAGTGAAGAAGGCCAGCTCAGGAGGGTGACTACAACATGAATTGCAAAGGTAGCTCTCTGTTAGGAAGATCATTTCTATTTATGGAGTATGTCCTTTGCTTCCTCTGAAGCCTCCAATTTGAAATAACTTCCAAGACAGCAGGTAGATATAGCCAACTAGAGTCTGCAAGATACTTCAAAATAGGTTTCCAAGATTCAGATTTTAACTTTATATTACATGGTCCCAGTACATGTATTTATTTAACATTTCAGAATATATAAAAAAATCCCATACAGATTATAAATTTAAAACATGCAGAGTAATTTCTAGATGGACTCCAAGACTGAAATCAGAAATAGCTTTGTGGTCAATGACAGAGAGTCTTGAAGGTCATTTAGTTTTTCAGAATCTGTAAAGCTTTTTCAACGCCATGTCATTAGCTCTCCTGTGGTATGACACAGTAGCGCTCATAATGAAGTTATGTCTGATGTAGTTAAAGAGAGATATTGCTTTTTCCCCCAGAAGGTCTTTTTAGACTTTATTATAGTCCTTTTCATTGTGCAGTTGGATGGATTCGCGTGGCAGCAGCCAACAGTAAATTATCAATACAAGTTCTCTGTCTCACTTAGTAAGAGCCAGACTTTCTATCAATTAACCAAATACTGAATTTCATAAACATATTTACATATTTTAAAGAATATGTAGTGTTTCCAGGCAAAGACTCGGGTTCTTTTGTTGTTGTTGTTGTTGTTGTTTTTATTTAAGTGGCTTAAAGAACAACCTACAGATCATCAAGCATTCAGACCCTCAGGAATACTCACCACCAAGTAAGTAATCAAGATATGCTGAGGTGAGACCGGAGGGCCAGGGAGATTTGGGATGGATTTTGTAGGAGGAAAAGGATGAGCACCAATGGGATCAACTGCAGTGACTGAGACTGTAGTTCATCCCATAAATTTCTCTCTTTCACTTTTCCCCTCAGGAAGGCAGGACCATGGGAACCATGGAGAGGGTCCTCCCCAAATTCGTGTGGAGAAGGAAATCTGTGCGGAGCAAGTGGTGGCCTGTGGCAGCCATGAAAATGGACTAGTCAATCTCTTGCTGAACGAAGTGGAATTGACCGGTGGCCCAAGGTGTTGCATTCGAAATCCACCAACATGACTGTGCTGAGGTCACACTTCGCACGAGCTGCTTCCCACAAAAGACTAGACACAGAAGGGACTCCTCTGATGGGGGTTCAGCTCAGGTACTCCCCACCAGCTTAGCTGAAACTTTCTTCAAACTCTCTCCTTCCTTCTTTCTCTCCACAGGAGTCCAAACTACACTAGAATCTGAAGGCTTTCCCCACCTCCGCCAGCCCCAACCCATTTGTTCCTCGCAGATGTGTCCTTCAATATATTTCTTGCACACCTACGCCATTTTGCTGTCTGCCTCTTTGAGGACCCAAACTAACACAGAGTCATCGTTAGTAAGTACAGAAAGAATAAAAGACGTTCTATTAAGTAAGCCATTACCAATAGTGTCAGCAGTGACCTTCATTAGCTCTCTTGGATGTAATCGTCATTAAACCTGCGAATGTGTGTCAGAAAGAGAAGCTGTGTAGTCTACCTCACAGTAGTTCTATAGCTCAACAGTGAGATTTTATTGCAATTTTCTTGAGGTCAGAGCCAAAATTAAAACTTTTGTGATCAAGAAGAACTGCCCTCAACCACTATGTTTGAACACTGAATGAATTTGGAGACTACATTTTGCAGTAGACTTGATAATGTTTCTTAATTAATTTGACCCAAAATTACAAGGCAAAATTATAAGTACTGATATCAGTACTTATATGCAAAACTTGCACTGCAGGAGTGTCATTTCGATGGCAACTAATATTGTTTGAATCATAAATAATGTCAAGTTGTTTTATACACTTCCTAGGTTGTCAAAAGTTAAGATAAAAAGGAACACCTCCATTACCACATATTCCTGAAGAAGATACACTTTTAAGCTCAACCTAAGTTCCAGTAGTTCCAGGTTCTAAGGAAATTTCCATATTTCAAAATTCAGTTAACTGTAAAAGTGAGGAGTTTCCACCCAACCTTTAATTGGAAGTGAACCATCTGAAATGTAATGACATTCCAAAAGGCAAATATCTAGAGAAGGATCTAACGGAATTCTATAAGTGCCTTTCATATGCTCAGGGGTTAATATCAGTATTTGGCAGAACCCATCTCTGTGAAAAGACATTTTCAAAGATGAAACACATAAAATCTCATTACAGGTCAGCATTGATAGATGAACACTTGAAGCTGACTTTGATGATAGGAAATACTCACTTTGAACCCAATAAATGAAATATGATTCCCAAAGGAAAATTCCATTATTCTAACTAATATACTTGTATTATCCAAAAAATGTCTTCCATTATTACGTTTTGAATTTCATCAATAAGATTTGTGGACTCCTGTTTCCTCATTTGTTATATAATGACCTCTATAATAGTCCCAGTTTTGCCTCTTAGACCACAAAGCCTAAAATATTTCATTCCTGACTCTTTACAGTGTAGGTTATCAGTATGGGAGATTCCATAACTAGAAACTAGAAACCATACACAATGCCTTGATTGTTTTCCCTTGTATTTTGATATTAATTAAATATACTCCATTTTCCGGGGTTCTATTTGAGAACAATTCTGTGGTACCTTCAAATACAAACATGTTTGCAGCAAAACAGCTACGTGAGTGGAAAAGTTCTAGGAGGAGCTTCAAATGATGCCATTAAGATTTTCACAGCCCAGTTCCCTTAATCTTATACTGCCCGAAGCCATCATTTGTGGCTTGACACTAGACAAAATTATTTGAAATTGTTCAACATGCTACATTATAGTAGCACTCTTAAGGATATCAGATGCACTATTAATCTCATCTATAAATTATATTGTTGCCTAAAATGTTCTAGCTGTATTTAAGATAAGCTTCAAAATATGAGAATATACCAGTAGCAGCAATCTAGAGTAAAATATATGGCTATGCAGAAATCATGTTTGGGCAGAACAGGAAATTATTTACAGATCCTACAGGCTTTTCTTCCTGGTCCTACCCTGTGGCATAACAGATTTTCATAAGGTGGCGAGAGAAACTTTGGAAGTGAGATAAATATGCAGTTTATACTCAACAGAAAGTTTAATAGTATAAAATACTAAATGAATTTGTAGCCACATTAATAATCTTTAAAAGATGCAACCTTAGAAGTATGGTACCACTAACCATGAGGCTTTGAAAAAATATACACATCCAAAATAAAGCTTTAAATTAAAAATAATGAATATTCATTATATTACTCTTCTGGATGGAATTTCCTGAGTATTATTAAGATTATAAAACAAATTAGACTGAGTTTGTTCATTTTATTTTTAATTTTTTAGAAGATAAATGTTTTGTTAGAATTCATTCATCTCAAACTTATTCCTTCAGCATGCTAATTAATAAAGCAGGATCATGGTTTGTTAGTTAAAATAAGATACTTCAGAGAATTGAAATTAATTTTGAAGTTCTAGTAGGTACCCTGATATCTATCAATCTCCCAGATGATTTGTTAGCATTGTAAGAAGTGGGTAAAGGCATTCTTAGCTTGACTTTGGCAAAAGTGAGAAGAAATTATCCATTTTAGGCTAATCACAATGCGTGAGGAAGATTAATGTAGTTTTTCATTAAGACTAATCTCCATGGATATGTTAGAAATTTCAGAATAAGCTTTCAAATGCTATATATCTAAGTCATTTGTTCAAATGTGATCCAGTTTAATAGTTACTGAAAGCTATAACCATCTGGCAGATGTTTTCTGGCCTATGTGAAATGAGTTGAGGGGCTCATTTCTATTTCTATTGAACACATGTCCAGGTCACCAGAAATACCACCGCAATTTGCACCCTAATTAGCAATCTCAAGCATGTTGTGGGCTGCATGGTAATGGAACATGGGCTACTCTCCAAATTTAGAAATGAATCTATTCAGATACAAATAGAAATGCCCTTGTAGGGTCAGCATCAAGAGAGCTTGCATTTCTGTGTAGTGTAAATTTCAAAAACAAAAAGATTTTTTTTTTTTTTTTTGCTGAAGGGATTCATTTGACAATTTCTCTGAAACATTGTTCCTCACTAGTAATTGTTTGATAAAATCCAGAGCAACACATTTATTATCATCATGGCTCTAAACATTTTGAGGAAAACAGACCCCTCTGAGAATCTGATAAAAGCTCCAAGAGCCTACCCAATAAAAGTAACTTGTGTACATATACCAACATTTATATGCAATACCAAAGACTCTGCAGAAGACCCTCACCCTAATGCAAGTAAAGATCTCAGAAATTACAATCAAGATATCCACTGTGATGTGCAGACTAGTATCAATGAATACGTTTTTTCATTAAAATAATAGGCCCAATAAAAATACATGGAATTTCTAAATAAAAAGATTCAGTAAAATGGTCACTTCTTTCATATGGTAGTTGGAATGGTACCAATCAATCCCAGATGCTTAAGCTGGTAATTCTCGCACATCTGAGGCTATCTTTCTGTAAGTATATTGCTGTGGTCCTCTAGGCTATACATTTAGCAAAAGTCACTGCATTTTACATGAGCCCTTCCACTGTGTTCAGAAATTTTGAATACCTGCTTTGAAAGACTAAAAGGAATGTCCTTGACATGCAAGAAAAATAATTACACAAGTATGAAAATGAAACTCAGGGGAAAAAACAAGAATTTTCTTTGTACATCAAATATGTATAATATTTAGGTGGGTATATTGCACTTGGAAAAAATCTGCTCATTTAAGTCAACTAAACTGTAATGAGTTTGAAAGAGGCACAGACAGGATAGAAGGGGTTGCTTCCCTTTTGACACAATGAGTGAGGGACAAACATGAGGAAACAGGCAGTGATGGCACCACATGGGAGCAGCCATGATGAGGAAGGACAAGAAGCCCTTACGGGGTAAACCTGCAAGGGTGCTCAGCGTCTCTGGACCTAGAGCTCCTGGAGGGCCGTGTGTATTTTATCTGATTCTAATTCCCACGTCCAGCATGATGACTGGCCAATAGAATGGCACGTAATGGAGATTTTGTGTTGACAATTCAACTTGTTATGGAGTCGGTGGTTGGTGACGGTGTGTATGTAAAACTTATAAAGCATCAGAGCTTTTTGAATAATTAATATGTATAATCATTTATACATTTTAATAAAATGTGTTATACAAATCTAAAGATCAGAAGAGAGGTAAGGACTAATATTATAAATTTTGGAGTTGACAGAAATTAGAGTCAGCATGTGGGTAAGATTGTTCAAGGAGAGAGTACAGAACGAAAAAATAAAAAAGAAGACCAAGGATGGAGACTAGGTAACTTCAAAATTAAAATTTAGGTAAATACAAGAATGCCCTCAGAGTAATAAACGCAAAACCAGGAAGAAATAATATCAAATAAGTCAAAGAAGGAAAGTGTTTTGAAACAGGGAGTTGTCAACCCAGTCGAGTGCCAAGAGAGGTCAAATGAATAAGAATTTCAAAGCATATTTAGGTTTGGAAACCAGAAGGCCATATGTTACTTTGGAGACAGCCATTTCAGAGCAGTGATAGACCATTGAATTATGAAGCAGAACCCAGATTGCGTTTGTCTAGGCAGAGAAAGGCAGGCAGTGGGTGGGCAGAGGAAGTTGAGAAGACAAATACTGATGTATACTTCAGGAAGCTTCTATTCAAACAAAGGAGACAAAGACTCCAGCATTGCAAATGACACAGGCACAGATGAGGGAAATATTGCTCCAGATTTTCCTTCATGTCACTTCAATTCCTGCACCAAGTATAAATCTGCACACAGATTTAAGAAATCTCTGCCAGGAAAGGGAGGTCAATTAAGCGTCACAGCGAATTACCAGAAGTGGTTTGTGGAATCACATTTCCTCTAGGTTTATCTGTCCAAATTATTTGTAAGATATGCCTGAGGGTAAGGAGGTAAAACACCTAAATCCTGGAGACCCCTGACAACTCTGCAGCACCAGCATTCATTTTTTTGTTTTGTTTTGTTTTGTTTTACTTGAATTAGCCTTCTGAGAAGCAACTTAGAAAGGCCAATGTAACATTTCTCAGATTCTTTCTGGTTATAAAGAATATAAAAAAACGAGGGGCAAAATTAGAAACAGAAACACAGACGCCCTTACCTTAATTTCTTCATCTGCAAATACTCGAAGCCAAATTCTACCACAGTTGTCACATTCCTTCCTTGCCGTTGTTTATTTCTACTTTAACATAATTGGTTTTAGTCTATGAGTTCTCTTGTATGTTAATGCATGCAAATATAAATGAATTAAATCAGCCCAAGAATAAAACTAGATGAAAACTCATGTGATCTCCCGCCTTTTTTTTTTTTTTTTTGGCTAAATATAACAAAATATAACAAAAAGGACAGAACATAAATAAATAAACAAAAAATATAAATAAAACAAAAAGGACATGGTGGGCTTCTGTGAGATGTCCTATGGTCTCCTTCTTTGGTAATCTCATTTTAGTTACAAACACAAGAGAAAAATTGTTTTGGAAATCCTGCCTTTTGGGACAACACGGATGCAACTTGAGGGCATCCTGCTAAGAGAAATAAGCCAGAGAGAGAAAGACAAATGCTGTATAGCACTTATATGTGGAATCTGGAAAAAGCTGAACTCATAAAACAGAAAGCAGCAATGGTGGTTCCAGGTAATGAGTTTGGGGTGAGGAGGGAAAATGGCGAGGTGTTGTTTAAGGGTACAAAATAAATATGTCCAGGAGGGCTGACATGCCACATAGTGATTGTAGTCAACAATACTGTATTATAATCTTCAAAGTTGCTAAAAGACTAGATCTTAATAGTCCCCACTGCAAAAAAAGAAATGATAATTGTGTGACGTGACAGAGGTGTTAGCTAACTCTATGGTGCTAATCAGATTACAATATATACATGTATCAAATCAACATTTTGTATACCTTAAATTTGCACGACATTATATGTCAATTACATTTCAACTAAAAAAATAATAATAAAGATAGTGATATAAGGAAAGAAAACTGGAATTCTTTTCTTCAAGTCGTCTTAGTGACAAGGTCACGTAAGGCTCTGTGAAACTGGATAGGCAGAGTTCACACCTCCACCTGCCCGGGCAAAATTACACATCCCTTCTAGACTCAGCCTAGGCATCAAAATGCAATACTCATACAGTAACTGGACAGATTGTGGCTGCTTGTTATTTCAGTGAATTTCTCAAAACTCTCCTCTTAGTAAATGTAAGCGGGTGACAAAAAGAGACCCAAAAGAATAGACAAATACCAGGTTTTAAGAAGGAATGTGAAAAATAGCCTCTAGCCTGGGAGATCACCTTCTCCTCTGTTTCTCTCTTTCACTTTCTGAAAGGACTGCTTGTGTCTGATCACATGTTTGTTTAATGAAGTGTCTGGCTTTAAATGAGTTAATGAACCTTTGTTCGTGGAACAAAATAGGCAATGCTGGTTTTCATGTGAATAGCAAGCTGATTATTGCTTTATTTCTCCTTAATTATAATATCATTGGGAAGCTTTATTAGAAGTGATTTTGAGTGAATATTAAGAAACTGGTTACACAATGTTTAGAATTTCTAGACCAGTTGTTCTTAAAGAACTTTCAAACACAGATGAAATCAAAGATTCTCTGTTTTAAAGGAGAGAAGGGGTCCAGAGTCTCTCTGCCCAGCCTCACTGGGGTCCCACATCCTGCCCTGCCCTTTGTATTCAGAAGCCTTTAGTAATATAAATCTAGTACGTGTATTTATGTTCACATTCAATTCAGAGAGACCTGTCTGCCCTTAGAACATGAGGATTTCCCAAGATACATTTTGAAATTCACTGACCTAGTCTAGTACCTTCTCACATTCTGTTCCTCTCCTAACGCTGGTTGTTTTATGACTCATAATCACCTTCAACTGTATAGCAAAGAACATGATTGGAACCAAATTTCATAGAAAACATACACAGCACTTGTAAAATGAGGGAAAATTACTCACCTTGTCAATTTGCTGTGATTAACTAAATTAAACATACATTTACTTTTCTCTCATAATGTCAGATGCAAAAGATGATAAGGGTATAAAAATTAATAAACAAAGACCTTAATTAAATGGAGTCTGGAGACCAGAAAGGGGAGTTCCCATGCCCTGCCGTGATAGCAGAGCCCAACAGGAAGAAGGAGGACCCCCTTTTCTTGCCTGGCAAGAAGCTCAGTGAAGGAGAGACAGTCACAAAACAGTGGATGAAAAGCCGCAGACTCTGTTTACTGTAGCTCTCCCAACTTCCTTTTTCCCTCCATAAAAGAGTCCACCTCTTCATGTATGCTGGGGACTTCCACATGTCTCCCCAGGGTTGCAAACTCCAAATTGCAATTCTTCACTGATCCTTAATAAACTCACTTTTGCTGGAGAAATAACTGGCAGCCTATTTGTTTTAGGTTAACAAGAGCATGAGAAGTTTGTTCCTTCCCCTTTTCCTCCTTCAAGTACTGCCTTTTTCATGTGAACCATGCACTCTAGTGATGCCCCAGATTTTTTTAAAAGAAGAAACCTGTATTTAAAGTCATGATTTCTGCAGTAAGAATCATTTTGTTGTGTTTCTCCAAGCAGGGGGGAGTAAGTATTCTAAACAAGGACTATTGAAAATGGGGTTCAAAGGACTTCTCTGATGGTGGAGTTTTGGGACCTGAAGCATCTCGATGGGGTTAGCTCCCCATTTCTGAATTCCATCAGTGTGACCCTGGTAATGCAATGAAACTTAAATTCATCGTAGCTTCTTTTTACAGGCTAGTGTTGCATTGTAAATAAAAAGTGCCAATAGTGGAGTCAGGCCAGGTTCGATATTCTGAATTTTTCTCAAACATAAGGCAGCAACCCATGGCTTTGCAGGTGGTGTCATGTATGTTGTTGTCATACCTAAGAGAAGGCCATTCATATTACAGACATGGCAGATTTGTATGTTGATTGCAACCATTTTTCTGACAGATGAGAGTAAAATCCCAGTTCTAACAAAATCACAAAAGGGACTCAAGGTAGGGGTTTCATGACAGATATTCTCCTTTGGCCCCTTAAAGTCCATTCTCTGTCCATCTCCACCTAGCCCTACCCTGCTCTCTGCCCAAAGAAACCGATTTCTTTTTTCTACAAAATAGAACCCTTTGTCTTCTTGTGGGAGTTTAGCCAGAGAGGAGCCGGGAGACGGGAAGGTCAGGGAGGGAGAGGTCAGAGGAGCTATTTCCCTCTTACGTCCCTCTCCCGCAGTCAGCCCCACCTGACTCTCTCTTTCTGGCTGACTAGCAGACTGAGGGGTATTTGTCCTAGGTCTCCACACCCACAAATGTAGAAATAATGCCTTTGTAAATAAATATTCCTGACCTTGTTCTATTTTGAAGGTGCTTCTGTTTCTCATAGGTACCCTGACCGCTGGGGGTCCCTTCCTCATTCATTTACAGGCAGTGCATGTGTTGGCCCTTGTTTGTGCTCATGCTCCAGATTCAGGGCCGCAGATCCACTGATCCATGCCTCTGTACTTTCTCCCTAATAGGAAAAAAAAGGAAATAAATGGACAATTTGAAAAGAAGAGAAATACTTATGGGGAAGAGGACCCTCCCAGAAAATCTAGTACATGTATTTATGTTCACATTCAATTCAGAGAGAAATAAAAATTCCTACACATTCCTTTTCACTATGAAAAACACCACTCCAAAATTCAGAACAACAAAAATCTTGCTTTGGTATTTATTTAAAATGCATAGTGCTCAAAACATAAATGTCAAATCATGCAAACGTTTTAAAACATGAGTCTTATATCCGAACTTCCAACTCCTGGTTCCATTTTCTTTTAACAATTCACAATTTTTTCAAGATGGATATTAGAAAATATGATTAAAGTATTCTAAAAAATCCAAATATGTAAATATTATAAATATATGAAAATATTTATAAGATTATCCTAAAATATGTTTATGCTTTCAATTCCTGATTTATCAATTTAAACAGTACCTATTGAATCAAAATTAGATTAGCTATTTAATAAAATCAATATTAGATTAGCTATTTAATGAAATTACATTTGCTTTCATGAAACATTATATGAATAAATATATTCAACTGCTGTTATGTTTTCAAGGTTTCTATAATTTACCTTATGTTATTTATCTATAACCATGTCCTGTGTTTTATCCATAGGTTGATTACACAAACTGACCAAGAATAGCATTTATCATATGGTATTCAATACTTTAGAATCAAGTTGTATGGGGAAAAAAAAGGAGACAAGTATCCTTACGCTGCTAAATATATGCCAAAGGGAGAATACTCTCAGCATCAAGGTCAAATTAATTTTCTTTCCAGATACTCAATGAATTGCTCCAAACATTGCCACATGACTGTGCTTGTTTCTCTATGTTGAACCATGAATTCAGTTACATATAATTTAAAATGAGAATTTAAAATAATTATACTCTAATCCATAAATTATACACAAATACAGTGTTATTTATGTTAAACCTTCAATGAATTTATTAATCTTAAAAAAAATTGTTAATGAGAGTGAAATTGTAGCTTTAGGAAGGTTACCTTGGTAACAGTTTGGCTTGGTTTCCATGGTTACTAAGAGTACAGCTGAGAGGCTCAAAGAATTACAATTTCCTTTGATTGGTAGATTCTCAAAAATGATGATTTGGAAAGTGACAGGGATTTTAAAAAAAAGAAAAAGATTTTCCTCATGAGGAAAGAGACGTTAAGTGTAATAATAGCACACTGATGGTCAGACACAAGACAGGCTTTTGAAATTTAATGAAACCTCCCTTTGCCTCTTCATAAAAAATTGGACAGACTATCTCAATTTATAACAGCATGAATCTGAAAGCCAAAATTCCTGCTCTTGATTAAATGGCCAAAATATGTTAGACTGTTTATGGAGAACTTTTAAAAATTAGGTTAAAATTTTAATAATTGATTTAAAAATTTAAATGATCCAAAAGGCTAAAAGAAACTTTTTTTATTGCTCTTTATTGTTTTCTAGTTTTGAGTAGGGAAAAATAATATGGTGTAACAGAAGGATAGTGATAAGAGCATTAAGAAATCAAAGTCAGGGACATCTCTGTAGCTACTTGCATATACTTAGGCATATCATTTTATTTACAATTATCAGTGCTTACTATCAAAAGTAACACAGAAACTGAATAACTACCTAAGCTACTCCTTGGAAAATACTATAATACATGATGTTAAGGTCTCTTTCTGTACCTTGAATCCTTTGATTTTAAGATATTTCCTCCCATTTGGAGAGCACACTAAAGAGACGTGCAGGCAGGCTAGGACAAATGTGGACAGCAGCTCTAGATGCTTAGCCCCTCCCCACTGTGTCAGAGTCACCTAAGAAGCAGGAAGAATGTCTAAGACTCTTCATTTAGATCTTCCCAGCGGGAAGGATGTTTAAAGGAAAGATAGAATGAACAATCTTCCCCAGAGTTAACTGTCTCCAGCTGGAAGGCAAAGCAGTCAAAGACAAAGAACTTAAAAAGCAAGGCAGGCCCTCTGAGAGAGGGGAAAGAGGACCCGTGAAAGGGATGCACTAAAGGCCAGGGGTCTGGACACCTTGACGGCAGTCGCCTCATCTCCTTTACCAGGCGATGTCCCAACCCTGCAAACTCTAACCCTCTGGATCATAGACTAGTCATTCGAGAAATGCTGTGGGCAAAAGCAACAGTTTTCAATTGTGTTTCTATTCCAGCACTCGGTGAGAATGTGGAAATGGCAGCTGGAAGAATGGACAAGGGAAATAATCAGCCTAACCTTCTGAGAAGCAGATGAGGGCTCTAGGAGCCCACTTCACTTTGGATACAAGGGTGTCCACCCCCAAACAGAAACAGGATACCCAGCCAACTAGGACATGGAAACAAATACAAAATAGGCAATATTTAGGTAAAAACATAAATGAGATAAGGGCGTTGACCTGCAAACATCTTGTAGAGGAGCATTCCAGAGAGAGTGTTGCCAAGCAAAGGCTCACTTGCTGCCTGAGTCACATAGAAGCCAATACAATGGCACCGGCTTTTGAGAAAAGAGTATTATTTCGAGGTTTACCAGTAAGGAGACAGGAGGCAAGCCTCTCAAATCTGTCTCCTGATTCAAGGTTAGGGGTGATACTTAAGGGGTTAAGGAAATTTCAGTTCCTCAGTCCTTCCCCCATCCTTGGAATGTATGTTCTGCTTGCCTGCCCCAAGCTAGATGCTACTGCAAGGACACAGCCTTGAGACAGTAAGCTGTTGCTGAGAACATCTGGATGTATACATGACTGAGCCCTGTTAAGGCTTCTATATAACTTTTAAAGTTTAGGTGAGCAGTTGTGGAAATCGATTCACCTTCCAGCTACCCAAGAACATGCCACTTAAATAAGTTCCCTTGCGTATCAAAACTACCACCCACCAATCTGGAGAGTTCTGCCTTTCTTTGGTCTCTCCTTGCCTTCCATGTACAAGGGACAGTATGCAAACCAACAGGTTGTTTCCCATTTGGGGTTATAATGATCTATGCTTCCAATGAGTATTCTTCCGTATTTCTCATGTTGGAGATGTGCAAGGGTTTCTTCGTATATAGTTGGAAGTGGAATTGCTAGGGCTTAAGTATGTGTCTCTTCAAATATACAGCTGACTCCTCAAATAGCACAGGTTTGAATTGCCTGGCGCCACTTATACATGGATGTTTCAATAATATACATTCAGCCCTCTGTATTTGAGGATTTTGCATCCACTGATTTGGCCAACCACACATGAAAATTTCCATATGGTATTGGTTGAATCCGTGAATGCAAAACCCATGGAAATGGAGGGCCAACTGTATTCATTGCACTGCACCATTTTATGAAAGGGACTTGAGCATCTGCAGATTTTGGCTTATTAGGGGCTCCTAGAAACAATCCCCTCTGATTCTAAAGAACAGCTATACTAAATAATGCCAAACTGTTTCCAATATTATTGTAGCAACACACACACTTGCCAGCGGTGTGTAAGAGCTAACATTGTTCCATGTCCTGCCAACACTTGGTACTGTCAGCCCTTTTAATTTCTGCCACTCTAGTAAGTGGCTAATGGTATCTCATTAATTTTTTTCTGTTTACTACTAAAGTTGAGCACAGTGCATGTCAGTTTGTATAACATTTCATATAGGTAGAAATTCTTAATATATATTCCCATATGATAAGTATAAGCATTTTTTTAACCTAAAAATATACACATCTTTTACTTTTCATTTATCATTTTCAGTATAATTTCAACTTGTTTGCCAGTATCAATGTGTTACTATTATTTCAAAATAGAAATTAAATATTGAACTTCAAAATTATTTTAATGCACATATATATTCAAAACAAACACATAAGATTCACACGCAACTTCTAATCTGTTCACCAGCCAAGCCTTTTTCTGGATAAATATCTAGAATTTCTCTGTCTAATACAGTAGCCACCCATCCATACATGATTATTGAGCACTTGAAAATGGACTAATGCTGCATGTGAAAATTATAATCTGTTTGAAATATTTGGTTACATAAAATATATTATTTAAATTAATATCACTTGTTTCTTTTAATTTTTAAATGTGGATCCTAGAAAGTTTTAAATTACATATGTGCTTCAAAATGCGTTTCTAGTGACCACATTACACTAGAATCTATTTAGTTAACTAGAGAAAAACATAACTAAGGAGATTTCAAAAGGAAAAAATACAACTATACAAAACATCAATATACCTCCCTGAAGCAAACGCAGCATTATTTCTAGTTATGCCCCAAACACAAAGCATACTTGTATACATCTTACTCAAATCACAACTATCATTTGAAGTCAGGATCAAGATCATAATTCTCATTCATTTCTCACTGTTCATACTTTTGCCTGTAGACAAAATAATAAAAGGAAGAAGACCCAAACCAGAAACAACGCTTTTGGTAACATCTATTCCATCATTCTTCTGGCTAACATTTCACAAATGCCTACGACGGGTCAGGACCTGCATTAGACAAGGAAAAGGATGTGCACTGACACAGGCCTCCCCCTCCCAGCCCCATTCAGGGGCTCTCCGTGGCTTAGGGGACAGTCCCATCCCACTCTTTCTGCCACCATGTTGAAAAACGTGCATTTAAATGCAATAACATTTGGGGGATGATCTAGCCTATAAATAGCACCAGAAGAAAACACTAAACAGGCTCTTTTTTTTTTAAAGCGCCAGTTTCTTTTTATTTATTTATTTATTTTGAGGGGGGTAATTAGGCTTATTTAGTTATTTTTTTCATGGAGGTCCTGAGGATTGAACCAGTCATGCTAAGCACGTGCTCTACCACTGAGCTATACCCTCCCCCATAAACATGCACTCTTCAGCATAAATGAATGTATGCTGTGTAATGTTTAATATATATTTGTTATAATAATTATCTGAATTTCTTGGGAACTTTGCTCTTGACGGGGGGATCCAAGCTTGGGGAAGCTTATTTTTGAGGCTGGAAATGCAAAGGAAGCGTGCTGCAGAAAACAATTGGTGTAGTCTAGCTGGCACCAGGTTGCAGCTGCACTCGCCTGCCTGCCGTGCCTGATATGGCTGCTGTCAATGAAGGCAATTGTATGCAGAGCACTGCTGGGCTGTCAGCTGCGGCTCCCGAAGGGCTGGTTGCAGTATTTTGGTGATGTCTGAAGATGCAGGCAGATGTTGGGAGAACAAAGCAACCACACTGAGTAAGGCACCAGAACCACGGCACAAGGTAAGCATATTTAAAATAAATGATAGAAATAAAGAGATTTTCAAAATGGTAAAGCCGTTCTTGGTGTGGAGCATTGGGATTTCTGAAGCTTTTTAATGTTTTCTTAATTCTCCCTGTCAATCTACTTAGTAGCTCCAATCTCCTCCCTCCCCCTCTCTCTCCTTCTCTCTCTCTCTCTCCTTCCACTCCTCTCTCTCTCAGAGACACACACATACACCCTGAAGAACATCGAAATAAATAATTGTTGATATGTCATATGTCTGTAGCGTACAGTTTTCTGCTTGGAATGCCAGTCTCTTTTTCTAGTAACATGGCCTGGAATAAGCCACAACCTCTCAGAATATTTCCTCTATTTTTAGACTCTTTAAAGGGAAAATGCCGTTATGAACTGCCAAAGTTTGCATTATGTATAGCAGATCAGGCAAACGCCAGAAGACAAAGTACAATAAAGACAGATGACTTCAAAGACCACCATTCAACTTAACTTCATCCTACCTGGAGAAAATGTAGAAGGCTGAAAATTAAAAAAAGAACTTCTACATACAAATTAAACTTTTGCTTCTGCCTTGGGCTTTACAATCTACTGATTACGGAATACCTTTTGTCCCGTGGAGTCTGTGCACAGGACTCTAAATTAGGAGTCTTTTTTGTGTCATATCTCAGTGAGTGGGGACCCCTCAAGATATATTTGCTCCAGAACCAGCTTTTTTCAGTTTCACAGATTCTTCTCTGTATCTAGAATTCTTTTCTATGTTTTTTTCTAGTCATTTAAATCAATATCTTTTTAAGTAGGCAGAAAGAGAGAGGGTAAGAAATCTCTTATTAATAGTTAAGAAGCATGATCCAATATACTATTCTTTCGTATTTAAGAAAAAATATCTTAATAGTTATTATTTTTCTGTTTTAAAGTAACAGGAAAGGAAACTTAGACATGTAGATGTGGAACAAAGAATTGCTCATTTGAATGATGCATTACTGACTTTGATTAGCTTTCCTTTTCAGAGAGAGGATGAGTTACATCATCTGATTTTCAGAAGGTGGGAACTGACCCTTACTTTTAAAAATACTGAAGGACTCTTGCATCCCTGTGTTGTGATACTCCACTGAAGTCCTCATTCCCCAAGAGAGGAGGCCATAGCATTACATCTCAATAAGCTGTCTACTGATACGCACATAGTAAACAGTTGATAAATGTCTACTGAAGAATGAATGAAGCACTGCACGTAAAGGGTGGGTTTGAATAAGATAGTAAAGAAATACACTTTGACAGGAAGTCTGCAAAGTGTGGATAATGGCTGTTGAAACTGGAGTTGCCCGTTCCCAGGGAAGAAACATCCAAGTTTGCATTAAGGAGTTGGATATTTTACATTTAGCAATGTAGTTGCAAATCAAATAACTCTGGAAAAGATTTATTTAATCATGATAGTCTCCCCCTATTTGCTTTATTTCATTTGTTTATTTACACCCTGCTCTGTTCCACAGTAAATTTCAGTATGGGAATTTATAAACCCAGGGATAAGATTTATGCATAGAAATGCACACCTTAAGTGCTGCAAGACTGTTAAAAGCGGATTCACATTTTAGCAGATCATACGGTGAGCCTCACTGAATGAAAGAAGTTATTTTTACCACTAAATTGTAGTCCATTTACATACGATTCCCCACCTGTAGTGGTTACTTTTATGACCAGCTATTCATAAATTTGCTGTTAATTATTCTTGTATGATATGGCATGATAGAAACAGCTGAAAACATAAATACACACAATGGTGTTTACATTTCTCAGATTATAATGTCATTAAGACCTCTAGATGCTGCCTTCTCATAAATTAATATTAAGTCCCCTAGTTAATTCCCCACTATGCTGACCAAGCTACTGTTGGACAGGATATGTGGAAATGGGACCCCTTATCCCTTACTGCTGGGAATGTGAATTGGCACAAGCACATTGGAGATCAACTTGGTGATACCAAGATAAAGACCTCCCTATCCCATTAGCCAGCATTTTTACTCCTGGATATATACCTTCAAAAGGACTGTTACACCTGTGCATACGAACCATTGTCTTCCACAATGGAAACACCAAATGTCCATTAAAATGGCAATGGGCAAAAATTGTATTCAATATACTCATAAAATGTAATCACATACAGTGGCTGAAAACAATGTAATTTTATACATTATTGTCAATTTAAAAAAACCACAATATTAAATGCGTAAAACATGTTTTAGAATTATACTTAAAATAACATTTATATAAATCAAGAAAAACAAGTAATTCTCTCATATTCCATATATATGTATACTTAGTTATATATGTCCATATGTATATATTTATGCATGTATGCATATAATTTCTAGGGACACATTTTTTTACCTTTGTTTTTGTTTTTGTTTTGGTGGGGGGAGGTAATCAGGTTTGTTTATTTATTTATTTATTTTTAATGCAGGTGCTGGGGATTGAACCCAGGACCTCGTGCATACTAAGCACGTGCTCTGCCACTGAGCTATACCCTTCCCCTCCAGGGACACATATTTTCATAGTAAAACCAGAGGCAGAATAACCATTAAGCTAATGAAATATTCCTAAAGCCAGTACTCCCAGTCCTGGTCCTTGGTCCTGTCCCAGATCTGTAGGCTTACATCTTAATCCATTCTGCATTCTCTCCCCAAAGGATGTCATCCAGAGCACATTGCTGACTTTGTTCTGTTTTGGCTTATAACAGGTGGCATTTCTTTTCTCTCACTATCTAGGTTTAAATAAATTGACAGTCTCTCCCTTTGTACTGAGTAAGACAATTTTAGTGAGCCCTTTCAGCCATGAAAATTTAAGTCTAGTATCTAACAGCTAAAGAATTAAATGATAGGGAAGTTCTGAACAATGATGTAACATTGAATGGACAAATCTTCTGAAATAGCTGTGATACATCCTGTGCAAAGGCCACGGGCAGGGCATGATTGCACCAGATTATGATGCAATGTGTTTCCATTTCCTTTTGGCTGAAACTGAAGATAGGGGATACAGAAATTCTTCTTTCAAGGTGGAAGGAGGGGAGAACAAGGACAAGCAAGGCAGGGCATCCTAAGAAGATGAGCACACCCAAGCAGCAGAGCAGCAGGGCACAAGATTAGGAGAGAGAAGCTAGTGGGGAGTTTTGCTGGGAAGGGGCAGACCACTGATTCGAGGTTTTCTGATACTCACTTTCACATCTCATCTTTTGTACTGCAATCCCCACCGCTATCCTCAAGTCTTGGCTTATGTCTGCTGGACAGGCCTACCTTGTACTGTTTAATTTCATGGGATTCAGGGAGCAGAATAAAACACTGATGACAAAATAAATCTGATGCTGCTTGAAAAAGCCAAGGGCTTCATAGCACAGATACAAGAGGACAGTGTGACCATTTTGAGGATTGATAGTGGTCCTGGTGCTCCTCCAGAGGTGGCAAGTGTTAGGAGCAATGGAGTGAGGGCACCTGGAAGGCAGGACCGGAGGTGAGGCTAGCTTGTGGAGGGTGGGAGTCCTTGGTAATAGGCCACTTGAAACGTACCAGAGGTCCCTTAAGGAAGGTTTGTGAGCTTCTCCTTCATGCTTAATTCATTTAGATGTTTATATTTTGTTTCATAATTGGTGCTCTGTTGAAAAATCAAAATTAACTGGTCCATTAGGACCATAACTTAAAATACCATGGTTGATAGTGCTAATAACAACTTAGGTTCTTTGGATCAAAGGTTTTCCAAATGCCCATGACCAACATTAAGAAGTCTGTGAAACACAGAATTTAGATATAAACTACAAATATATTTAAACACCTTTTCTGCAAAATGGTAACAAATAACGGCAGCCCTTTTCAACCTTGAACGTTTCAAAACAACAACAAAAAGAAACATCTCTTTGCCAAATCAGAAGAACCCAAATTTTTGGCTGTCTACAACCTGTGAGCTGGCTTTACAATCTTTCATCATTATCCATGCCTCTTCACACCACTTAACTATTTTTGAAAGTAGACAGTGTTGCTGATAACCCAGTATATCCTTCAGGTTCAACTTTTGCAAATCATGCCACCCAGGGCAATTGACTTTGTGAGCAAAATCTCCACGGTCACTTGGTTAGCTGCATTTAGAAATATGCAGGTTACAGTGGTTTGGTTTGGTTTCTTTTTCCTCCTCAGTACACAATACAGTTAATTATTACCTGTATATTTTGTTTAAATTTGGGAGGTTATTGGAGGTTTGTATTTTCAAATGCTTCTGACTCATTAAATTCAACTAAAAATGAAAATAAAGATGTATTTGTTTGTAAATAGTGGGGAAAACATCCTCTTCTTGTTTGTTATCGGGAGAGAGAGTAGGGAGAAATCTTGAGAAAAAATAAGAATATGGATGTTCAAACATTTTCAAAATACAGAAAAACTTATTTAGAACTATCAGAAGCTTACATGTGATAGAATGTTTTGTCACAGACTCTGGTACAAGAGAGATCGAGAAATTAGAAAAAATAATAGAGTATTTCAGATATAGTCATGAATGAAAAAATATGTATTCCAAGTGATAATTTTTTAAACTTAAGTGGAAATAAGAGCCATAAAAATGAGTGTTGTATATTTTTCTTCCTGGTTGTTATTATTTTGAAATTCTTTCAGCCACCAAGTGGTATTAGGGTTTCTGAGTAGTGTTTACTTTTGATGATAGCTTCGTCTCCCCCTGTTGTTCAAAATGATGAAATACAGCCCTCTGGAAACAGCAAAGCACTCCCTTCCTCTAGACAGACACCTTCTGAAGTTTCCTGCATGCTGTATTTTCTCCCCTTGGTTCAGGAAGAAAAGCTTCTTCTTTTAACCCGACTGCCTTTGAAGAAGGGACTCAGACATCTTCATGGCCTCTAAAGGTAAGAGTGGATATAGGCAGCTAAAAAAATTTTGCTTTTATTATGGCTAAAAATACACAGTTGTAAGGATGTTCTAATCAGTGAGACTGATACTTTAGAACCTGTCACTTAGTGCTTTTGAACACTGGAATTTTTGAATTTTAACTCCAAGGAGCATGTTGTGTTAAATTTTAAAGAAAACCACTCTAGCTGATAGAATGTAAAAGTGAAGACTTGAAACAGTGAAGAAACGAAACAATGTTTTCGTTACCATAAATATACACCTAGTGACTTAATAAGAAAAGCAGCATAGCAAAATTGAGAGTAGAAATATTTAATGTCAAACACAAAGACAAGTTGATATTTCAAGTTTAAAGGCATTTGAAGAAAACTTTTCACATGTAAGTTAAAATGTGTAAAAGTATAGCTCAGTATTCTTAAATTTCCCATTTGTTGTTTAAAATATGTGATACAGCCATTTATCATAGAGAATTCAACATTGTTATGGAGAAATTCTAGTAAATGTAACGGACTAGAAGTAAACACATCTGAACTAGCAAAAAATCTTTCAAAATTTCTTTGATGGTAAATTATATATAAAAAGCAAACAGAAACTAATTTAAGTGAGCAGATTAATTAAAGACTTTGCGAGGAGGAACTGGTAGGTTTTCCTCAAATGCCTAAAACTATGTAAATATCATCAGTGTTACTTTAAAGAACTTCTCAAAAGACTAGGGATGTGCTTGTTTTAAGATAATGGGTTGCAATCTCACTAAAAACACTTGTGAAATTATATAAAAATGAAATTATAATGTGTTTTCATTCCATTATCAGAAGAAACCATTAAACTCTAGGCTATAATGAAAAGTTTTAATGTGGAGAATTATGATTAGTATAATTGGTGGAAACCTTTTAACCTAATTGCAAATAGGATAATAGAGCCCACTGATTTAAAATATCCTGAATTAACTTAATGATGCATTCAAAGAAATGTGTATACTTATTTGTTTCCTTTATCAAACTCTGTTTTTTGGATGCTATTCAATTTGGAACAAAGGAAGCAATCTTTTCATTTTTTGTCAACATTTAATGTACCCCAGTCCCTGAGTATCATTGGGAGAGTGCAAACAAATTGTAAAATATAGACATGAAACATCAGAATCATGAATTTTAATATATACGTGCTTCATTTCTCTGTCTGAAGACAGACAAACAAAATCTTGACAAGTCCTTTCTTTCATTTAAGATTGACACTAAGACTCAGTCCAAAACACTTCATCGCTTTCTAAAAGCCACAGCAACAACTGTGGCCTGTGAGGTAAAGAGTTGCAGAGTACGTGAAATATTTATAAGCTGGTTATACATTTTTAAAAAAGTAGATAGAAATTCAAAGGAGTTCCTTCTTCATCTGGTGGTCTGAGTCTTTGAAGAAACTTGTGACTAGAAAGCAATATTATGATCAAAATACGATTAATCTTCCAAAAAAGCTACGATGCTCAGTAATCACAAGGACTCAAGACAAAACTTAGAGGTAAAACTTCAGGTGGAAAACTAACACTCTTTCTGCAACCCACTCAAAATACTTAACAGATGAAGTGGGTAAAACATTTGTTAGAGACCCTTTTCTAAAAAAAAAAAAAAAGTAAAAAAAATGAAGTTTTCTTTGGAATTAGACATCCGGTTTGAGGGGCAAGTCAGGATATCATCATTTCCCGAAAATATTTTTGTGGAGTTTTATTCAAAGATATTTAAAGACATTATTTATAACATCATGATGCTCTCTGACCCATGAGTCTGCACTGGCATTTAGTGTTTTCCCAGGGAATGCAGGCTAACAACATTTTACATTTCGTAGGCAGTTCAGTAAGCATCACTACATCAGCCAGGAGACTGGAGGCCATTAGAACAGAAGTATTTGTGTGGTCTGGAAGTCCCCTGGTTTAGTATAAATAAACATAAATTGAAGAATGGGTTGGTCTCTTAAGTTTGAGAAAAACAAGAGTTTCCAGGATGATCTAAACTGAACAGGAGCTTCAGTTTAGAGCTTCAAAGGCAGTGCTGCTCCGATGTAAGCTGAAACCCCAGAAGAGAAATGATCTCAGCAGTCTCTGACTGAGCCTCTGCTCCCACTAAAGATAATGGGCATGTTCTGCTCTCGGCCCTGGTGCATTAATGCTTCTGGACCTGCTGCGAAATCTAACAACCTAAAAACCTCGGTCAGGAATATAGAGCCACCCTCCAGAAACTCAACAACCTACCGGATGCATTTTGTCACAGCAAAATAGTTTACAAGATTAAACTGGAGTAGTTTGCTAATCTTTTTAACAATACAATTGACAATGAGAGAGAATCTAATGATCTTCTATCAGCTATTATCAGAAATTAATCCCTACCCATTATTTTTTAATCAAAGGATTACATGTGGACAGTTAAGTGCATAAAAGGCACCAAACTTAAGTTCTATGATTCTTAAAATCAGGATGCACTCATGTAACCACCATGAAGATCAAGACACAGAACATTTCTGGTACCTCACAATGTTCCCTTTTTGATCAATAGCCATGCACCTCCACTCCCAAGATGAACGCCTACTATTTCATCATTATGAACTAGTTTTCCCTAGATCACAATTTGCCTTTGTTTCTCTGAAAGTCAACGACAGCAGTGGTTTTGGCACTAATGCCAAAGAAAGGATGTCTGTTGCCTTGTATTATTTTCCAGTTATTGCCCTAGTGGGCATTAGCTCCTCTCCTAAATCTGACATGGTGATACATAGTCTTCCTCTCAGTTTACCGCTTGGGGTCTCATTCTCAAGAGCAAGAGGAGTTCTAAAGCCTATACCCTTTATGTCTGCCTAGATCTGAGAGAAGCTCAGGATGGGGGCCTTTGGGGAAGCAAACTGTTGTATTATCATCGGTATAGAGCTCTGTGTTAGTGGAGCCAAATGACAAGTTTGTTTCCATGTGGCCCTACCCCTAAAGCATGTCCAAATTCTAAACATCTCAGACCAGTATCATCTTGGGGATCCATCTCCGTCTATTCCTACATCCTTCTGGTTAAATAAGCAAACAGATCATCTGGCAATTAGTGTCCCTCATTAACACCACCCGTACACACGACCTTACTGAGCCTATCATTGCTAGAAATAGTCTATGTCAGTGTCCAAAGGCCCACCCCTTGGATGCCTATGTTTCTTCGCCAGTTGTTTTTTTTAAAGTCCTCTTCACGTGCTTATCCAGGCTATCCTTGAATTCTCTTAATGAAGGGAAACTTATAATTTCCAAAAGAAATTCAGTCCTTTCTTCAAATTTAATTTTAGAGGTTTAAAAGATTCATAAGAATACCACCCACCCCCACCACCCACCTACCCCCCCTCCACACACACATTGTGTGGACTTGGTGACAGTGCTGAAGAGAGACCATTCTAATCTATTGTGAATTATATAGATGTCACTCCAGTTTTAATATACATACAGTGAGTCCCTATCCAAATCTTTGTGCAGCTGTTATAAATTTCTTCCTTATATTAATCCAGAACCAGTTTCCTTGTCCCTCCCATTTTTATGTCTTTAAAATAGTCAAGTTACCTGTCTTCATTACAGTCCCTCTACTATTTGAAAACACCTGTCAGGAACCTTGCTCCACCCCTACACTCAATCTAAAACAGCAAAGTGTAAACCAAATGAATGCACATATATGAACTCTTATAATTTGGCTTAATAAAGATGAGAAGTGAAAACAGTGATAGTCTTTTAAAAATATGCATATTGGTATCTAATGAGGGAGATAGCCAAATAGCAGTCATGTGAAAAAAGAAACAGGAAAAATAATAGTAGAAAAGCCGTAAAGTATATTTTTAACAAAGAAGACTTTCGCATGCACCACACATCAGAGCTTATGCATAATAATAAAGTTGTAATGTTGAATGAGCTACAAAGGATTTCATACTGTCAAAATTTTGAGGGTGCTTCTATACCAAATACTGAGAAATCAAAGTTAAATTAGATATTACACTGCTCTTAAGAAACTAATACATTAGTTATAAGAATCTTATAGTATATATAGAATTAAACCATTAGTTCTCAAAGGATATATCGTCAGACCAGCAGCATTAGTTTACCTGGGAACTTATTAGAAATGCAAATTCTCTAGCCCCACCCCCACCGCAACCACTGAGCCAGCCAGTCTGGAGTGGGCCCAGCCTGTGCGTTTTAACAAGCCCTCTAGGTGGTTCTGGTGCAGGCTAAAGTTAAGAACCACTGAATTAAACATAGCCTTAGCAGCATGATTGATAAAAAGAGAGAAAATCTCCTTGGAAATATAAGGCACCTTCATAATACTTGAGGAAGGGAGGAAAAGCTTGAAAGTCATACTTATGATTCAGAACCGATTTCTAAGGCTCTCCTTTTATGAGTGGAGAATGTCTAGTTTCTTTTACCATCACTTTTCCTTTTGTGGTTTATAATCTTCCAGCTCTTTGAATAGAAGTTTAACTTGCCTTCAAAAAAATGTATCTTTTTAAAATCATGTATTTTGCCCAAGTTACCCAACTTTTTCTCACAACCACCTCTGGTAGTCTTCCACATTCCTCTTCCTTGCTCTGAAGGAAAGGGCACTAAAGGGAAAGGCAGCAGCAGACATCCTACCGTCGGAATTAAGAAGTAACAAAGATTATAAGACAAACTAAATAAAATGGCCTAACTTTAAATATGGGCTGGGATTTTCATTCTGTTGCAGATGCACAGAACCAGAGAAGAGGTCTGCCCAGTTTTCTTCCCGGAGCTCCAGACCCAGACCATGGCGTTCACGTCTCACCGTCCAATTCAGGGAACTTAGTGTGGCAGCCGGGTCTCCCTCCACCAGGCAGTCTCCCTCCTGGTCTGGAATATTTAAGCCAGGTGACTTTCTCTATTTCTATGAACTGTTTCCCCTTAAAATGAATACAACTGTGGTTTCTTGCCTTTTGATCAAGATTGAAGAACTTCAACAAATAACTTACTGAGGTCAGAAAAGCATTATAAATCATGAAATTCTAAAATGTGTATTTTACTTATTTCCATTGATTGAGAAGAAGCTTATGTGTTCCTATATGACCATTTCTATTTGCCTTATTTATTCGACAGAGTGAGGAGACTAAACCTTTTTGATTGAGCTGTTTAGCACATGCATCCCTCTTCTGCTCATTGCTCAAGGTGTCAGCAAATTTATCCTGGAGGAATTGTCTAAAATGTCTAGTCACCTACAGCTATTAAAGAATATTTATTGAGTACCTGCTACAATCAAGGTATATAAATGGCATAAAACCTAGTCCTTCTCACCCAAACATTCTGCAACCTCACAGGCAAAGACAAAAAATGTTGACAAAAAGTGCGAGGCTGGGTATGAGAGCCAGATGAGCACACAGTTTTAATTTGTGCAGGTGTACAGAGTAGAGCAAGGTTGTTAAGGATCAAAGTACTCAGGAGAGACTTCTGCAATGAGTACAGTTCATCATCGTCAGCTGAATCTCAAAATGTGGTTGGAAATCCAAGAGAAAGCCAGTTATCAAGGTAGCATTATTGTCTCCTTATACTGTTGCATCTCCGGGCCAATTTGCTCAGAAGATAGTTATTATTATTAGATCCAGCCACTGTTCGGTTCCTTAGAGGGTAAGCGATGATTCAAGCCTTATAATAAATAATCAAGAAATATCATCATCTGAATTCTAGGGCACATAAAAAGCAACCGATAGTTACGTACATTCTTGTTGCTTTTGTATTTATCCTACAAAAGATTAGAAACACACTTACACTAATATTGAGATGTCAGCACATCTGCTGCAATTTTCAGCTTGTTTGGCATTCTTTCAAACTATAAAGTCTATCTCCTTTATCAAAATCAAATCTCTGTGTTAATTCCCTGAAGGTACAAGAGATTTTGGTTATGCCTGATAGGGTTTAAGCTGCATGCAGCATATGTTCCTGGGAAAATGTTTATAATTGCAGATGCCGTCTCCAGAAACCCACTGGCAGACAAATGTACTTTAGAGACTGGAGAGCTCAGGGAGATATGTAAAAGAGCTGGAAAAGCTAACCTACCATCTTCCATCTGCAGAAAGGATCAGCTGTAATAGCTGACTAGAGTTGATTAACTGCTGCAAGCTGTTTGGGACTGTTGTCAGACAAGGTTTTGCCAAGTATAAAAGTGATATACCAGTGCCAGAGGGCTGAGGTTTGATAACCACATATGGTCATCACATATTCTTCTTCCATCCATGAATGATGACACACCAGGAGCCAGATGCTTGACACAAATACATGTTTTTCACATTCGGTAGATAGAGATATGAACCCATTGGCTTCCGTTCTAAAATGAAGTCAATTTTCCAAAAATATACCTTTGGTAATCTTTTTTTTTTTCAGGAAACAAAAATATGCCACAAAATTGGTGACTATTTTACTTCAAAGGGAGACAATTTACAATCTTCATACTAACAGAACACTTACTTGCTTTAAAGTGGTGCATACAGAACAGGATGAATGAGCCTTTTGAAGTTTAATTCTACTTGTTTGTAAGAAACATATATAAAGAATTCTGTGTGCTAACTTTTATCTAAAATCCCACAAGATTAAATAAAATTATGAGCATGTGAAAATAGTATATGCTTCAATATACAAACACAAAATTATTCAATAAATATCCTTCTAAATTAAAAAAACAATGTAAAATTTTTTTGAATTATTCTCTTTTAATCAAGACTATCCAATGACTATTGAAAATTGTGTTCCCATTAACAATTTGAAAATAAACCCCTAGGTGAGGGGAGGGAGGTGTTTGTGTATACATATATATACATACACATATGTATATGTGTATACATATATGTTGTTCATGTAGGTTAAGCCTAAGAATAAAACCAATACATTCTCTTTCCAGATTGGATTAACATATTCATAATAGTCAATAACATTTTATCTCATAAGCATCAAAGGATAACGATTATAACTTAGTCACCTATAGGGGAGAGTTTTGAGTTAAAATCTACAAAGACACATGTAAAGACCTCATTTATTTTTAAGTACTTATATTAAATGGAATCACTGACACTTGTAAACCTGATAAATTATATATAAGAATTGATTCTTGGCTACATATTCAAGGCTGTCATTAGGTGTCCATTCTACAGCTTTCGTACTTGAGGAGGGCTTCAGTTGCCCTAATGCTCAAATACATGATGCAGTCTATTTAAAGTTTCCAAAAATTCCTAGTCCATCAATTAATAGCAAAAGATGAAAAGGGCTCTTTTGGACCATGGTTTAGAAGTGACCCAGGGGGACTCAAAGGAAATTACAAAAATAACCAAAAACAAGACCCTCAAATCCAGGAGGTTTTCCCACACAGAGAGAGCAAATCAAATGTTATTACAGAGGATGGGTGAGTTTGAGAGTAAATAGGGAGGCAAGGTACTCAAAGTCCCATAGCATCACTTAAGAATTGTTTCTCCCAGGTCCTAAGGTTACTTTAGTGATGCTGGTACAGCAGAGCAGAAAGCATGTCAAAGTCGGTGGCATCCCTGCCTGGGTCAAATCCCAGCCTAACCATTTACAGGCTCTGTGATCTTAAGCAAACTTCTTTCTCTCTCTGGGATTGTCTCCTCACACACTAAATGTAATGATACCTAACTCTCTGAGTGTGTGTGAGGATTAAATCAGACACCGTCAAAATACCTAGCACAGTGACTACCTCAGTAAACAGCCTCTATTGTTAGATATTAGAAAGGTACAATTTCTCTTTTCAACTAATAGTCTCTAAATTTCAAGATGGAATCTTGATCCATGATACAAATATTCAAAGTTCCTCAACTGAAACCTGAGTTTCGCCCCCATATTTCTTCTCCATCCCTAAGTTACTCCCACATGGATCCATGGCTAAAAATCGTGGAAGTCCTTATTGAAGCTTACTACTCCTCTTTTCTCTTGACTCTCCCTTTTCCTCAAAAGAGGAGAACAGAGCTAACAACACTACACTACAAAAGACCAATTCTAACTTTTTTTAAAAAGCCTTTGTCATGGTTGTTAAAATATGTTTTAGAATATCTTAAATCGTAAATTACTTTTGAAAAAAAAATTTTTTTGTGAATCTT
Organism: Camelus dromedarius; assembly: GCF_036321535.1. Taxonomy (NCBI): domain Eukaryota; kingdom Metazoa; phylum Chordata; class Mammalia; order Artiodactyla; family Camelidae; genus Camelus; species Camelus dromedarius. The sequence continues at coordinate 23,939,880 of NC_087437.1, read as the reverse complement.
AAAAAGGAGGCTACATGCACAGTTTTATCAATAATGACTTATATAGAAGAAATGATACCATGAAGAAATAATATAAATGAAGGAAATAAGGTAACCATATTTTCAGGGTTTGTGATGCTTAACCAATACCAAATATTGGTAATGACTACTTCCCTTTACCAGTTACCAGTGAATTTATTATTTGTGAAGGGAGAATAAAGTGAAGAAAATTTTAAGGCAAAACAGAAAATGAAGCATTAAAAAAGACAATAATCAGCACTGTGTTCAGTGTTCATGATTTCATCTTAGTGAATCTTTAAGAACTAAATATCAAAACTAAAATCTACACAAACAAAATTCATTCTAAGAACATATTTTAAATAGTCCCTTTAAAAGACAATTTGTATTCTATACTTTTTTAATATAGTCATTTCTCAACTGTCTGTGGATACTTTATCTCTGTAAATTGATTTTATTTCTAATTACACAGGTAAATTTTAATACATCATGCATTTAGTGGCTTAACTCTTATTCTGCTTAAACTGGAATTTTGTTGGCATGAGCAGGGTTTCTGGGGGGTTTTGTTGTTGTTTTTTGTTTTGTTTGTTTTTTGCAGTCCAAAGGAAGGTGTGAAGGAGAAAAATTTAAAGTCTAGCCTTTTTCAGATTTAACAAAGACAGCTCATCACCGTGAGCAGCGAGTTACTGCGTGACATAGTGAAAGCGGAGCTAGGTAGGGCTGAGAGAAGCTAGGCATCAGATCATTGTTGTCTTTTGTTGTTACTGTTTCATTTCTTAAAAAGAGAGAGAGAGATCTAAAACCTTACAGGCATTCTTATTCAGAGATTGTTTTAAAATATCTGCAAAGATATTGTTTCCAAGAGCTGCTCTTTTATCGCATTACAACAGAAAAAACACAGAGCTAACCACAGTTTCTGTTCTTATTCTGGGCAATTCTGTCTTGAAATTTTCAGGGTTCTTGTACTTTTTAAAAATTTTTACTTGAATAAAAATCATATTATCTTCTTTTTCATTATAAAATGTGAGCAGTTTTCAATCATTCTTTAATAGAGAACATGGAAATCACCTAACTTCATGTAGTCTAGTAAACAGGTTAATAGCTGCAAAGGTTTTCAAAGAACTGTGATGTAACACCTTTTATTTCCTTTATGTCATCCTTTAACAGTTAGACCTGATAATTATACACCAGCAGGTGGAACTTCTTGGAAGTAAGTATATTATATTTTGTAATTATTAAAACTGTCAAAAACATTTTAAGTTGCAGAAGTTTCTCTACATCTAAATATTTTATAAACAATAAAGTTAAATGTTTAGGCTAGAATTGGATCAAAAAGAGGTCTCTTTTTTAAAATAAATATTGAATTATATATTTCAATATATACTTCAATATATTTAGTCTGATATAGATAAATCTAAAAGCATTAAACTTTCTAAGTCTTTGATGATATTGTCACTAGGAATCTAACATTATTTTTCAGTTTTAAGGTAATAAAAGATATTTGATCATTTCCATGGCTGCTAATAATTTAAATTTTCTTAATAATTTCAGACATAGAAGTCAAGGTTGAGACTAGCAAAAACTCATCAAAACAATTTACTGTTTTATCATATTGTCAGTGACTCATTAAATAGGCAAATCATTTAACAATACACACATTTACAATGATGACTAACTGAATTCAAATTATTCAAGAGTTTTTTATCCTTAATATTTTATGTTATTCCTAAGATATATCAAAATTGTAATAAATAGATAGCATGCATCTGTAAATATAGTACCAAATAGAGATTTTAGACAAAATCATTACTCTATGAGTTGTCCCAGTAAATTCCATAGATATGGCTATATTGATAGATTTAATAATCAATAATATACTAAACCTATAATGTTAATTAAATATATAAGTGATATACATGATAGAACTATTATTTGAGTGTTAGATTCTAATTTGTAGCATTGCTTCCCTAATTAAAAAGTGTTACCACATGTTTCCAAGTAGGTCATACATCTGGAGTCAAAATTTATTAATTGCATAGCTTTGTTCTCAGAGTTTACCTTGATTTCTATGTCTAAATTCTCAAAATTTAGAGCATGGAAGTAGATTGATGTGAAGAAGATACCAAATACTTAGTAACTGATAAGTCACTCTGTTTTCTTTTAATAACACTGCCCATTTTACTCGTATAAAGATTTGATACTAAGCAGAAGTATTATTTTGATAATTGGTGGTTTTTAATTTTTTTTTTCTTGTTTTCCTCCATTAGTGATACTTGGCACTGAGACCTGCAACAAATACGAGATTAAAAACAGCTTAGGACAAAGAATTTACTTTGCAGTGGAGGAAAGCATCTGCTTCAACCGTGCTTTCTGCTCTACGCTGCGCTCTTGCACACTGAAGATCACCGACAACTCAGGCCGAGAGGTCATCACAGTCAACAGGCCCTTGAGGTGTAACAGCTGCTGGTGCCCTTGCTACCTACAAGAGGTTAGTCATCGGCTCTGGGCATGCTTTTATTTCTACACGTTTGGAAAGTTCAGCAATTCTTTAATAAATGGCATTCATCTGGAGATATGGAGCAATTAACCTTTCAACTGGTTGAATTAATACATTGCTCCTTTAGGATCAGAACAGTTTAAGGAGTTGGTGATTCACTAAAATTTTTTCCTTTCCAACCAAAGACTAGAGTGGCTTCCGTGATGTTAATTGGTGAAGACAGCTCATGCCCTGTGTAAACAAGACACATCCTCCTGAATTTCTATTCTAGCCACATAATTGTATCTCTGAGTTCTACCACTAAGCAAATCTACCCTTTGTCTTCTCTTACTGAGGCAAAGTTCAGGAAGTGCTGAGTGATACTAAACTCTTCTAAGATATTCTCTGGATTGGATATTATTTTTGATAACAGAATCTCACATTCCCTTCACCATTTACGATAAACTTCAAGGCTTAGCAAAGACTATGTTATTGTTCTGGAGAGAATCATTTAATTATTTTATTTTAATATATAATGGATTTTCATCACTGTTTAATATGATAACTTTCATTGACAAAATGCAGTTAAGTTGATATGGGGCGTTTACTTTGATGTCACTGATATCATGGCACCTCTATGAGTTAGAACAGGTTTTACTGTTCGCATTTTTCAGCTGAGGAAACTGGGGCTTAGAGAGCAGTGGTGACTTACCTATGATCACACATCTAGGAATGATCATACATGGGACTTGATCCAGGCGTCCTTATTCAAGCCCAAGTTTCTCTGTTGAGGACTTATGTATAAATATTCTACTTAGCACAATGGGAAATAAATATTAATATGGAAGGAGATTAATTAGGGAAGTTGCTAACAGTATATACTGAAGCTAGTTTTTCAACTATTTATAGGCACTTCCCTGGCTAAGTGACAGGATGGCTAAGGTACTCACACATGGAGCCCAAGAATTTTCTTCCTCCTCCTGAGGATACCCAAGATCTAATATGCCTCAAGAGACTATAATCAGTATAGTCCAGAATATATGCCCCTTTGAAAATTTCTGATAATTGACGTTTTATTTCAAGGTAGCCCAGTGTCATATAAATTAAATATAAGAGGTATCCTAACACTGACTAGTATTTTTTAATTTGGTCAAAATCAAATCAATTACCTTAAAAGTGATCCCAGAACAAATCCATATAATTCTAAGCAGTCTGGTTGAAACCACCTTTGTCTATCCAAGGATACTACGGACATGCACATAAGACTATGAACTTTAATAAATAAGAAAAGACTACAGGAGATCAGATGATGGAGAACTGGTTTGATTTAAAAGCAAACATTTTTTATTATTTTCACCCACCTCTAGGTTATTTTATAAAGTATTTGATTTGGCTACACAAATATTTTGACATACAATATGATGGACAATAAAGGAATTGGGGATGCTTAACATCCTAAATTATCTGAGAAGTGCAAATCAAAACTATAATGAGATAACACCTCACACTGGTCAGAATGGCCATCATTAAAAAGTTCACAAACAATGAATGCTGGAGAGGGTATGGAGAAAGGGGAACCCTCCTATACTGATGGTGGAAATGTAGTTTAGTGCAGTCACTGTGGAAAACAATACGGAGATTTCTTAAAAAACTAAAAATAGAGTTACTTTATGATACAGAAATCCCACTCCTGGGCATATATTCAGAGAAAACTCCAATTCAGAAAGATATATGCACCCCAATGTTCATAGCAGCACTATTTACAATAGCTAAGATATGGAAGAAAACTAGATGTCCATTGACAGATGATTGGATAAAGAAGTAGTGGTATATTTATATATATATAAAATGAAATACTACTCAGCCATAAAAAGAGTGAAATAATGCCATTTGCAGCAACATGGATGGACCTAGCAATTATCATACTAAGTGAAGTAAGTTAGAAGGAGAAAGACACATGTATTATATGATACTACTTACTGGGGAATCTAAAAAAATGATACAAATGAACTTATTTACAAAACAGAAACAGACTCACAGAAGTAGAAAACAAAATTATGGTTACCAAAGGGTAAAGAGGTGGGGAGGGATAAATTAGGAGTTTTGGATTAGCAGATACAAACTACTATATATAAAATAGATAAACAACAAGTTCCTACTGTATAGCACAGGGAACTATGTTCAATATCCTAAAATAACCTATAATGAAAAAGTATATATGTATATCAGAACCAATATGCTGTACACCAGAAGCTAACACAACATTGTAAATCAACCGTACTTCAAATAAAAAAAAAAGAAATTAGGGGAATGAAGGGTAATGGGGCAAAATACTGAACTCAGGCCTGGAAATGCAATTGTTACTCTTTAACACTTTGGACGAAGTGAAACAGAAATCAAATTGGTGTGTAATGACTGTAACTCTGCAAGAAGCATTTGTTTTTTATTGAACACAGAAAGGCTAGAAGTTGACAATCTGAAGAGAAAAAAAATCATGAATGCTTAATAATTGGTAAGTGAGGATTAAAATTAGATATGTGTTTCAACAACAACAGAAAGGGAGTGGATATGAAGTACCTTATAGGAAATAGCTTCAATGCTCAACCAGCTATTGTACTTGGAACAAAAATGGCAAAGCTAGTGTCCCAGCATCAGAAGACAGCTCTGGGATAAGTTCTCCTTAGGAAAGTAAGATCAAAGACGTGGACTTTTAGCACACAATACTGAACTTGTATCGATACAGTGCATATCTTTGTTTCTATAAATCATGAAAAAACCAGAACGTAGAAGCAGATATTTAGTCTATTTTGTAGAGTACAAAAATAATTTCATAATAGTATCCTGTTTAGAATTTGACACTATAGTAAAATTAAAATACAATAACCTTAGAAAATCTTACTTTATTATTATCTCTTCTTACAGTTAGAAATCCAAGCCCCTCCTGGTACTATAGTTGGTTATGTTGCACAGAAGTGGGACCCCTTTCTGCCTAAATTCACAATTCAAAATGCAAACAAAGAAGATATTTTGAAAATTGTTGGTCCTTGTGCGACATGTGGCTGTTTTGGCGATGTGGATTTTGAGGTATGATTGACAAAACAAAGGAAGTTTTCACTTAGGTCCTGATTTTTTGCAACATAATTCAATTTTTTTAAAGTTCAAATCATAATATATGTCTGAAATAAATTTAGAAAATAATATACTTGTGAAATAATGTAGTAAGTCCATATTGTACCTGGCAATAATAACTCATAATTCCAGCAATACTAAGTCCAAAAATTTTTTTAAAACATACCACAAAAATTTGATTGATGTGGCATTACAGTTCTTATGGCATAAAGCAAATACATATAGTTTAGAATCATCTAAATTACATCTTTCCTGTATCCCTGTTGGGAACATATCCCAGTTCTGATATCATGTCAGGAGCACACTACATCAAAATATCACCAATTTAAAATCCATGTTCATAAGATTTGCTAACTTCACTTTGTGAAACAATCTATTCTCGTATAAAACATATTTGTGTAAATTGGATGTTTAAAAACAAAAACTACTTCCAAATTCAATGTGTAAGAATATGAACTATCTTTAAAAACTTTTCCTAGAAATATGTCTTAGACAGAGGAGACAGTCTAATTTCACATGTATATTTCTTCTTCATTTATTCACTCCATTCATTCATGCCTATCCTACCTAGGACCTTCAGTCTGCAGGACTTCAGGGAACACTATTCATCTAGAATACAATGTGCATTTAGCAAATGAGCTGTCCTAACTCCAGCCCACTCGAAAGAGACTTGGCATGGCTTTCCTAAGAATAAAAGATAAAAATATGTCCTGTGATTGAAGAGAACTTGAGTTTTAGTATTCATGGTATAGGGATGTCCTAAATAATTTCTCTATTTTCTATTTTCTACCTCCATACAGAAAGTGAAAGTTTATAATGAATCACTTTCAACCTTTTGAATGGGAAACAGGGCAAGCAAATGAGTAGTTGATAAAGTTTAATTGTAGACTCCTTCTAGCTGAACTAGACTTTTCATGTCAGATTAGTCTGAATTCCCCATGCGATACATTAGCCCAGAGGATTTTTAAGTGAAAAATAGAACTTAGGGTTAGTTATAAAGGAATGACCTAGTAAACGTCTGAGTGTAATAGAAAAATGAGATTAAGCAATGACTGGTGATATTTAAACGTGTTAATAATTATAAACTCAGCAATAAAAATTTATATCTAGAAATTAATTTCTTTTAAAAATTCTTCCTAAAATCTTTCTCAAAAATACTCTTTTTTTCTTTTCTTTCTTTCTTTCTTTTTTTTAAATGAAGAATTCTGGTTTAAAATCTGGACTTCAGGTAAAGGAATTACCAACATGGTTAGACCATATAATTGAGACTATGCACCTGCTGCCATCTTGTGGTAGCTTCGCCTTAATTATTTATTGTTATTAAATTCTCAATCTGCATAAAAAAGAAAAAAAAAAGGAATTATGATGGATTCAAAAAAATGTCAGAAAAGCAAAACTCCTAAAGAGTAAACTGGGAAGTTAAATCTTCACAACTATGCTTATATGAAGGATTGAATAACACCGAATTATCATTTAAAGATGATGAATAAAATAATTCCTATCTCTCATGAAGTAAACATACAAAGTAAAACCTTCAGTTTCACCTTCAAATTAACAACGTCTTATATTCTCTTTAAAGGTGAAAACTATTAACGAAAAGCTTACAATTGGAAAGATTTCAAAGTACTGGTCGGGCTTTGTAAATGACGTTTTCACCAATGCTGACAACTTCGGAATTCACGTTCCTGCAGATCTAGATGTCACAGTCAAAGCATCGATGATTGGTGCCTGTTTTCTCTTTGTAAGTATGGTCTTAAGGAATGTAGGTGGTTTATTTCCTTCCTTTTCAGTTGTTAATTAGCCAATCCCATTTTACACATCGTTTACCCTAAGAGTGAGTTTTATGCACAGAATGCTAGTTTGGGACTACCAATCTTCAGAAGCCAGAATGTAGGAGCCTGCATTTCTTTTGGCAGCCCTCCTCCAGTGGTTCCCCACCCACTCTTTCTCAAGGATTGATACCCCATCCACATCCTAACTCACCATTTCTCAAAACCTGAATTACTCTTCTCTTTCAATTTTTAGACTTTTGGCTTATTTTCACTTCCACTGAAAAAATATGTAAACAGCAAAGCCACATTATTTATCCTGGGTCAAGTTTAGGACTGTTTCATTGCTTACCAATGCATTAGGTGATACTCAGAATGAGAAAAGAGCAGTTTTCTTGTCTTTTCAATATATACATAGATACTTGAGTCCACAGGGATGAGTTAATACGTATTAGTTTCCGTTATTAAAAGATATGTGAACAAAAAATACTGCAAACCATATCAGTAAACGAAGAATGCTGAAGCCATCAAGTCATCAGCGGCTGCCGCCACCCCCCAGTGAAGACAAGCCTGCAGCCCAGACTCTGCAGCCACTCACAATGGTGCACCCTGAGGGGACTCAGAATAAGAAAGGACAGGATACTGGCCCTAGATAGCTAGGTGCTTATCAAAGGAATGAATTCAATGAGCCCAAATGTTTGCTCCCTCCCATACATAGAAAAGCACTAAATTCATTAACTTGAGATGTCTGGTTTTCTTCAGTTAACAAGTAATCTTTTAATGCTCCAACTACCTGGTCTTTGTTGTAAAATTCCTGTGTATCCTAGCTCCTCCCCTACCTCTTTGGAGCAGTTTCTCGGAACAATCATCCCAGCTTAAGTCCTCCCGCCAGATAAAACGTAACTCTCAACTTCCACGCTGTGCATTTATTTCAGTCGACAGATATCATGTCTTTGTCCTTTCTTTCCAACTTACGGTTTCACTAAAAACATTTTCTTCTAGATTGGTTGTAGAAGTCAAATCATACCTGTGCCAAATCTTGGCCTGCTTTTCTCTGTTTCTGACTTTCCCTCTAATATCTCCCTCATTGCTTACCGTTTTCAGTGCTCTCACCAAAATTCACGGAATTTTAAAATAAACCTACATTCCTCCTCTCATATTTTGTTATTCTTCGGGGTTTTAGGATCCTAAATCTTACGGTTATATTCATAAGTGCTGCTGTGGGGGAAAAGAAGTGGCTCTATTCACTATTCTCTTCTAAAGATCCTTGGGAATTATATTAACTAAAAATAATCCCCTAGTGATACCACTGATGAATACTTAGAGTTTAATTAACAATATATTTTGGTACTTTTTTCCCCAGAAGCTTTAGAGAAGTTATTTTAACTTACTGGTTCCCTCTCACTGGTAGAGGTAGAATTAATTTATGTAGAGTGCTAGGTCTTTGTCCTGTCTAAGCAGTCACCCTCCATTCCCATTTTCATCTACAAATCCAACCTGTCCAGGCAATCTTGCCAGCCACCTAATACTTCTTCAATTCCCCATTCTCCTTATGTGCCTGATGGGGCTTTTCACCTGCCACTTCCTGCTCACCTTTTCTATTTTTGGACCATTCTGCATTTCAGCATCAAACATGTAGGCTCTCTCAAATGCAAGCATGCACACACACACAAACATGCCCTTTTCTCAAAACCTTAACTTGGCCTTTCTGGTTAAGCCCCTTACTTAATTTTATATTTTAAAAAATGATCTTTAACCTGCCCTACTGACCTATTGTATGTAATACGCTGATGGCAAAAATGGACACTGTCAACAATTTCCTATGACTATCAATTGAAGAAGCCCTGATGTAGATAACATCCCAATCATCCAAAAAGGTAACTTTTTAACTCCAGTGTCTGAGGGAGAAACACACTCACTGAGACTATCAGACGGCTCCTATCCTTTTTTTCCCTCCCTGTTTACCATATTATTATAAAATATTTGCACTTTTCTTTGCCAATATAGCTTTTAGGACAATTTCTCACCAAGAATCATGTTTTCATTTTTAAATGCTGTCTCCATTTTATTACCGTGTGGTGAGAGATCTTCAGAAAGCCACTGGCATGAGGATATTCCCTGAACTAAATCACAAAATTCACAAGTATAACAAAATTTTTGGTCTCTTCTTGTCTGAGTTCACCATTGAACAACGCACAGCTCTGACCCCTCCCCCACAAGTTCCCTCTGGTAGAGTTTTCAGTACCTCCTCAGATGACTGCCTGGTTACTGACCACAAAGTCCAAAACGATACGTCTAACTCTTGCTCAAAGGTCAGTGTCTATTACAACTTCCCACGCTGACCCAGACTACTCCGTAATTGAATTCTAAAACATCTTGATCACCCCATATTTTGACTGATACCATGCTGATTCAGATGAGGCTTCCGAGTTACTTGCACTCTGAAAATTAGACATGTGTCATGAAGCTCGAACTTTATGATTTTTCTCCTACTGATAAATCACATGTTCCTGGAGCACCACTGGGAAACAAAATTGCCTTATGTAATCAAAGCTTACATGTGAGACTCTTGATGTTAATTGTTGCCTCTTTGTAAATTCACTCATATCCCACTTATTTATTTGTAGGATTTTATGTTCTTTGAACATTCACTGGCTGGATTATAACAAGCAAGATGACAAAAACAATAAAATATGCAGAACATATTTCAGTAAGTAAAAGACAAGTTTAAATGATCTCTTTCCCTTTGAAGATGTCCATATTTGACGCTGTCTAATTCTTTTTCATTTTCTTCTAGAAATCCCTTGGGCTCTGGATTTCATTTCTGAATGGTCTGAGTATTAGATTTTTTTTTTGGTAACAAAATGTTAATTATTATATTTATTAAAGCATAATGTAATGAAGCAATTATCTGGTTGTGAATGCATGATAGTTAAAGACGCAATGACTGGCCCCAGCACAGTGTTGCTTTGAGAGATGAGCATTCTTTCTTTTTATCCTTTGAAGTTATTGCATGGTAAGCATGAAAGATGAGAGCTAAGGCTTGCAGCATCATTGATGAAAATTCAATGTTTAGAAAGCACTTTGAAGTTTTTCTGGTACTAGGGCTGCTTGCTGATCAAAAGGACTGGACTTCTAAAGTATTTTTTTCATAGTCTTTTTTACTGTTTATTAATCTTATTACAGTGAGACGTTTTTACGTTATACTGGAAAAGTTAAAAGTTGGGTAAATAATATGTTTAAAAATGAGACGCAAGATAGACGAAATCAATTTGTTCTAGTGGCAAAAGGCATGCTTACCTTCTATAAGGAAGCTAATATTTACAAATCAAAGCATGCTTTAAATGCATACCTGTGCTAGAGATTTAAATAAGCATATTAATAGACTTCTAAGTTGGTAAAAGCAGTGGATAGAGTAGAAACTTTATCTATTTGCAGAAAAAGTTCATTCCAAAAAGGATCTAAGGCTCTGAAAAAATGGACAACTCCCAGGACTTAAAAACAAGCAAACAAAAACAAACAAACCTTAATACATGAGGCAAATGCAGAAGTCAGGAAACTGCCAATTCACTTAATTAATGCCTTCCATCCTAATGTTTTCAGAGTCGTCCAGATTATTACATCTAGTTATCCGCACATTCCCCACGTCCATAAAAGAGGAAAATTTCTTTTTGTGAATAACAATAATCCCTCTCCTCTTTTCAAAATGAGGAAACAAATTTGTTTTAAGCAAAGCACCATGTAGGCTCTACTTTAGAATTACACAAATACTACCCAAATCTCCATCCACAAATAAGGTGTTTAAAGAATCTCCAGATAATCGCCCACTTAGTAAAGGGAATGTGTTCCAAGCCTCTGTCACTTAGTTCTTTGGAATTAGGAATTTATCATCTGGAAATAATCTTGTATGTGGTAGTTAAGTTCCTCAGATAGCCCACATCAGTTTGGTTCTGGGTTCTGGATTAAGGGTTTTGACTGGGTAAGATGAAGGGAAAAGAATCTTTCCTCTATTTTCTGGTTCAGTTTCCTTTAGCATTCTTCATCCTTACTTGACACCTTTCTGAATGCCTTTCTGGAAGGGAACAGAAGTCCTATGTGCTGTGATAGACGTCACCCTGAGCCTGGCTCTGCCGTGTGCTAGCCGTGCATCCATAAACCGAGCATGGAGTCTTTCTGAACCTCCTCAGGCTTCCAGTATGTTACCTTGCAGAGCTTTGTGATGCTTTAGGGGAGTGAAGCTTTTCCTCTATTTCCTCTTTATCTTACTTTATCTTACTAACGTGTGTGTGATTTATGGTCATTTACAACCAGCTAAAGGAAATGGCAGTTTTTAAGCTGATGCTTATTAACCAATAAAATGGGGAGAATAGCTAACATTTTCTGCAGGCTTATTACAAGCTAGACATTAGGCTTGCTATGAATTCTTGGTGGGAGAGCAAAATGAAATGAAAATAAAGAAGAATCAGGCAATATGTTGAAGACTGCCTGGCAACCCATCCTTCCCCCTCCCCACCCTGTACTCCACGTCCCAAATTTTCTCCCTAAAGATGATCCTGCTTTCATAGCTTCTTCTTGTCCTTTACTTTAATTTCTAAAACGAAAGATTTTTTTGTAATTGCTGTCACAGCAGCAGCAGTTGAAACTTTCACAGTGGGGTAAAGATGAGAGAAAGAAAACACCATTTGTAAATACAGTCTTCTAATGACAAACTTTTGGATTTAGGAAACAAAATTCAAATACCCTAAAACAAAAGAAAAGAGCTACTTGATACCTACATCTCATGGAGACTTCCCAAGTATGAAAATCCTTCTGAGAACATGGCATTCATTTTAAAGTTGGCTGTATTAACTAAAGACCTGCTATGGTATTTGCTCCTGCATTGGCACATACGACAAATTAGAACCCATCCTTTCTCCCCTTCTTCATGAAAGGTGAAACTTATCTTTAAATGTCTTCCATGCACCACCTTTACTACCAAACATGAGCCCATGAAAGACTAGCAAGACTCTTGCTACTCAGTGAACATTTTAATGAAAAGAATGCAGGTCTAGAATGAGATGGGTCCTCTACGCATCAATCACTGCCTTTCCTTGGCCCACTGTGTTCTCAGAACAGAGGTTCCAACTCTGTTTCCTCTGAAATATATTGGCAAAGTCTTGACAAGATGCAAATGCCTTTCTTTCTTTCTTTCTTTCTTTCTTTCTTTCTTTCTTTCTTTCTTTCTTTCTTTCTTTCTTTCTTTCTTTCTTCCTTCTTTCTTTCATTATTTTAACAAATACATATTTACTCTTAATATGCCAAAAAATAGAGTCGCCCCCCACCTCTTATGGAGCTTACAGTTTAGTTAAAGAGACAGCTACTGATCCAATAATGACACAAGCAAAACTTAGATTTCACAGATGAGAAGTGTTTACAGAATGTAGACAAGGTCTTAAGTAAGGTAGGGGTATGTGGCTTGGTCAGGGAGTGAGAGAATGATGGTGGATTTAATATGTGAAGAATAATTCAGAGCAGAAGGAAGAATATTTTAGGCTGAGGTACTAACATTTACAAAAGTATCTCTGATGGAGGAAGAGGGAGACATGACAATCTCAAGTGACTTCAAGGAGGCCAATGACTAAAGTTCAGACAATGAAGAAGAATGTGGTACAAGATGAGGATGAATGGGGTCTGTAGGCCATGGTAAAGATTTTACACTCTGTCCTATTAGCAAAGCATCTGATATAATGTTGTAAGGATAGAGTTGACTGATGAAAGATTAGATTGGTGAGAGGGCTGGAGAGGATGCTCGTGGACCAATTAGTGTTCCTAAAGTAGTTTAGGTGACAGCGAATGGTAGCTTGGATTAATGTGGCACTCATAAAAGGAGAGAAGTGGGCAGATTCAAGATACTCTTAGGAGGTAAAATCACCATTACTTGATGCTGGGTTGAAAATGGAGATTCAAAGGAGAAAGGGCATTTCTGGCCTACACCATTTAGTGACAGACAAACTATGAGAAGGGGATCTGGTTTAGGGGATCTGGTTTGGTGGTAGAAAAAGAACATGGATTCAGTTTTAAGCACATTAAACTTGTATTGCCTTTAAGTTTTCCAAAAGGGCATGTCAAATGGGCAGATGGGCATGTTTTCATCTAGTGAGTTTATGAGAAATATAATATGGATCCACAGAGATTTGAATAATCTCTGGTTTACTTCAAAGATGTCCATAACAAATATTTTTAAACATGCATGGACAATGAATTCATTCATTAATCTAAATAATATTTTATGGAATTCCTTCTATGCACTAGGCACTCTATCAGGCAGTGGAGATGTTATGCTAAGTGACCATATTGTAAAGATGCCTTCAACAAATATTTGTGAAGTTCATACTATGTGCTAGGTACCTATGTCAGCAATAAGTTGCAGCAGTGACCAAAGCAACAAGGTACCTGCCCTCGTAGAGCTTACATCCTAATACAGATAAATAAACCCACAGATAACAAAAATATCAGGTAAGCAAAGGTGATCACAAATACTGATAAAGATTCTATCATTTACTACCTAAAACAACTGAATATATTGCTTGCTCAGGCAAGGGAGAGCTGAGCTTGTAAGACACAGTTTAAAAGAAAAGAAGAGAACTTATTAGGGTTTTGGAAAAGTGTGGAGTTTGGAAGTTGGAGTGTGGACTTTAGCTATGGAAACATGTTTACTAGAGTAAGACTGTGCTGACTGGCTGACTGTCAGAAATCTATCTGTTCACTGGATGGAAGCCGTTGCTGATTATCTGATTTTCAGGGGTCGATTGCATGGGATGTAGCTGATTTTCTCTCAGAAGAGTGTGCAGTTTGTAATCAATCACTGACTGACGACAGTCTGATACAGGCACACCTCATTTATTGCACTTCACTTTATCACACTTCAGAGATACTGCACTTTTTACAAATTGAAGTTACATGGCCACCCTGCATGGAGCCAGTCTACAACAGCATTTCCAACAGCATTTGCTCAACTCATTCTCTGTGTCATATTTTGGTAATTCTTGTAATAGTCCAAACATTTCATTATTATGATATTTGTTGTGGTGACCTGTGATCAGTGTTGATGTTACCATTATACTTGTTTTGGGGGCACTATGAACAAGGCCTTTATAAGGAGGTGAATTTAATTGATAAATACTGTTTGTGCTCTGACTGCTCCACCAACCAGCTGTTCCCCCATCTCTCTCTTTCTCTCTCCTTGGGCCTTCTTATTCCCTGAGACACAATAGTATTGAAATTAGGCCAACTAATAATCCTGCAGTGGCCTCTAAGTGTTCAGATGAAAGGAAGAGCTGCATGTCTCTCACTTTAAATCAAAAGCCAGAGATGAATAAGCTTAGTGAGGAAGGCATGTTGAAAGCCAAGACAGGCTGAAAGCTAGGCTGCTTGCACCAGTTAGCCAAACTGTGAATGCAAAGGAAAAGTTCTTGAAGGAAATTAGAAGTGCTACTCCAGTGAACACAGGAATGATAAGAAGTCAAAATAGGCTCATTGCTGATATGGAGAAAGTTGGAGTGGTCTGGATAGAAGACCGAACCAGCCACAACCTTCTCTTAAGCCAAAGCCTAATCCAGAGCGAGGCTGTAACTCTCTTTAATTCTGTAAAGGCTGAGAGAGGTGAGGAGGGTACAGAAGAAAAGTCTGAAGGTAGCAGAGTTTGGTTTATGAGGTTTAAGGAAAGAAGCCATCTCCACAACGTAGAGGTACAAGGGGAAGCAGTAAGCGCTGATGTAGAAGCCGCAGCAAGTTATCCAGAAGATCTGGCTCAGATCATTAATGAGGGTGGCCACACTAAACAACAGATTGTCAATGCAGATGATTAGAGAAGATGTCATCTAGGACTTTCATAGCTAGAGAGAAGGAGCCAATGCCTGCCTTCAGAACACATGATGACTTTCTTGTTAGGGGTTACTGCAGCTGGGGACTTTAAGTTGAAGCCAATGTTCAATTACCATTCTGAAAATCCTACAGCTCTTAAGACTTATGCTAAATTGATTTACTCTTTCTGTGATCTATAAATAGAGGAACAAAGCTTGGATGACAGTACATCTATTTACAATATGGTTTACTGAATACTTTAAGTCCAATGTTGAGACCTAAACTTTTCATTGACAATGCATCTGGTCACCCAAGAGCTCTGAAGAGATATACAATGAGATTAATGTTGTTTTCATGCCTGCTAACACAACAACCATTCTGCAGCCCATGGATCAAGGAGTAATTTCAACTTTCAAGTCTTATTCTTTAAGAAATGCACTTTGTAAGGCTATAGCCACCACAGAAAGTGATTCCTCTGATGGATCTGGGCAAAGTAAATTGAAAACCTTATTTCTGTTTTTTTCAGTTCTTTCATAGTCTTTAACTGTTAAAATTAAAGGGAAAATAAATTGGTTATAATAATTTAAGTTCTCAACTTCAGCAATTTTGTCCTTTCTTCTAACATTTTGTTTTGGGATCTGTGGGTTATCTTAAAAGGAAAACACCTTTTTAATAAAAATTCTATAAATGCAAATGGATTTTGTCTATTTCTTATACTTTGACCTTTTTTTTTTTTTGCTCCCAAAACAAGTGAGCATTGTACTTGGTGACATGTATGACTGTTCATCCAACTGCCCAGGTCTTACATTTAGACATCACAGATTTCAATAATTTAAATCATTTAAGGAATCTATGATTTATTTTTAAGAGAAAAAAATAAAGGAACTAAAATCTTGTTAAAGAAAAGGAGAAAACCATATTATGTCTTGCTGTCTGAGTCAGTATTTTATGACTTATCTGCTAAATATTATTATCAAATTAATTGAAAATGTATTTTCTGGACATTTCCCATTTCATTATAAATATCAGGTTTTTAAAGATCAGTTACAATAGAAATATAAGAGATTTCAAATACAAAAATATGGCATTTTGTCTGAAACAATACCAAATATGATCAAACAATTTTTGATGAATATATAAAAGCTAACATTAATGAGCATGTTTTGGACATTGTGCTAGACTTCTGACATGCAATTCTCATCTATTTCAGTGCAAAATGATTATTATAAGCCCAAAGGCACAGATGACAGGAACAATGCTCAGGAAAGTTAAGTAATTTGCCAAATTTTACAGAGCTGTTAGCTTTTAGTCTACCTTGACAAACGAGATGAGAATATGCTTGCACAAGAAATGGCAGAAGAAGGACTTTTAAAATACACAGAATGAGAATTCAGAAACCTAGGATAGAGGTGACTCATCCCTATAACGCTCGAGTAAGTTATATTCTCATCAACACTGAGATATCTCTATTTGGAAAACAATACATAAACAGCAACTTGAAATCCTTTATCCACTAATAATATACCTCTGGCATCATTCTTGTGAATACCTCTGTGGTTACTACTGCATATAACAGAATAAATAGATAATGAGCAAATCTGGGGAAAAAATTCTCTTGGAGAGTAAGTTTAGATATTTTGAAGTCACTTTTTAAACTTTGTCAAGCAATAGATTTAGAAAATATTTCCTGGTATCAATAAATCATACAAGCTATTTTAGTCTACCATTTAATTGCTTTTTAGAAATTAATTTTAATGTAATTAAAAAATAAACATAACCTCAGGATTCATTTTGGTACCTATATCATATTCACAAGTACTTTGAATGTTTTAAAATATATTACACTTTAAGTATGTTGAAAGCTAGCAGTAGAAAATACATAGAAAGGCTAATAGGGAAATTAAACAATTCTTACTTAAGTGAGTTGTTCAAAACCCAGTTATATGGATTAGGTAACACATACTTTTAATGCCTTTCATGCTGCAGGTGGCAGCAACACTTCACATTATCAGCTCTGCTCAGCTATAGCATCAGACTCATGGAAATACAATTTCCACTGAATACTCACTTTGTTCTCTCTGTAATCTGGAAAAGAAAATGTGCTGATTTTGTATGTAGGAGGGTGAAATTCGATGTTATTTTTTCCTATCCAACAAGAAACAGACCGTTTTTATAGATGCATCATGCACAACACAAAAGATCAGGAATTACTATTTTTGATTAACAGACTGCATACAATTTTATGATTTCAAACAATTTCGTGAATGTAACTATTCCCATTTTTCCAAGGACACTGAGTAATCTTCTGTTATCAAATAGTTAGTTATAGGCAACCATAAAGATTAAGCATATAATAATAAGTAGATTCCCAAATCTGATTTGCTGTTTTTCACTTAAGAGCTAAACAGTCATTGCACAAAATCTAAAACGATTTAGAATCATGCAGGAAATGTCTTTGCTGAGGTCATTTGTGTGCTGCATCTTGATCGTCTTCACAGGAAGTGTATAGGCAGAGCCACGGCACACACACGGAGTTAAACCTCTTCCAGATTTGGTGATTCAAGGTCATCAAGCAACGGTGAGTAGCCCTGATCACAGATGGGAACATCCACCATTTCTCACAAAGACTTTTAAGATGATAAAGTGATACAAACACAAAAGTGGTAATGAATATTCTATCCAGAATGGTGGGAGGAGGAGCAGCAGTAGTAGGGAAAACACCATGTAAAATACGGCACAATCAACTTTATCCCGTAGGGGTGATTTTCAACCCAGGCTGAGTGTTCAAATCACACTTTTAAAAATACCAGTGTGGGTAGATTTTTTTAAAATACCAATGCCCCAGGCCTCATTCCAGAACAATTAAGTCAAAATCCTTACAAATGTCCCCTGGGCCAATGTATTCTGTGTTAAAAATATTTCTGGTAATACAAATGCTTAACCAGTGTTGCAAACGATTTCCTATTCAACACAAAAATAGTATAAACTTTCTTTTTAAGTCCAGATCCCAAATTTGGCATTCAAAAACTTGAGTAATTCGTCTC
This sequence comes from Camelus dromedarius, assembly GCF_036321535.1. NCBI lineage: Eukaryota > Metazoa > Chordata > Mammalia > Artiodactyla > Camelidae > Camelus > Camelus dromedarius. The sequence continues at coordinate 23,921,623 of NC_087437.1, read as the reverse complement.
TAGTTTACCTACATAAACTTTCCTGTAGTGTAAGCCCTTTAGAGCACACTCCTGTCCCTCTGGGATCCTCCTGCGTATCCCTAGCCTGCTGCCCTCGAATCGTATTTCCAATGTACTGAGTGACTGCAAAATCACAGTGACAATGGTGGTACCATCTACATATCGGCAGAATTCTTTAAAGTATTTTAAAGCACCTCCGCACATATGAATGACCTGAGCAGGGCCTCGCAAGAAAATAGTTTCAATTGTGCAGAGTTTGTGGATGACTAGGTACAACTTCCAAATATTGTGATTAAAGACTTTTTTACTTCACATCCTGAGGTCCTTCTACCATAACATTAAAAAACGATTAATAAATATGTAAAATGCTCAGCAATGGTGAATATAGATGAATAAATATGGTTCACACAAAAAATGGTATTCTGTCTTCTTAAAGTTAGATTGTAAGTCAGCCAGACGTTAGAATACATAGATATATGGACAGAGAGGATAGAAAATATCTATATTATAGTAGGTAAAGGAAAAGCAAGGTACTTCGCAGAAGTATGCAGAATTATGATCATTTTTTGGGTAAAATCAAAGATAATTACATGTGAGTTGTAGGTAAAAAGAGAAAGAGAAGAGAGAGAAGTGCAAAAGGTTAAATTTTCTATTTGCTCTAGCAGAAGCAGACGCATGCAATTATAGAAGACATATAAAATGTTTTCAGATATATGTTTAAAAGCATGACAGGCAGAATATAGGTCTATCTTATGGACCTACGTCTATTCAAAAACTAATTGTTTTCTCAGCTCCTTTGTATCCAGGGATCCCCACATAATGCAGATCTTGTCAATGAAAGATAACTGGAAGTCTATTAGGGCTCGCAGTAAATCCTCTGTTTCTCTGTTAACAAAGACAAATGTGGTTGGCTATTTTTCTGCCCACTTTTTCCTTTTTGGAACCTGATGTGATGCCTGGAAATACAGCACTAATTTTAATGAGTCACCAAGCTCATACTCGAAGAATGGCAACTCAAATAATAGAAGGAATATGGGTCTTTGATGATATGATGTAGCTCGTATAACTGTCCTGAACTATCTCCAAAATTAAGTGATTGAGATTATTATTGTGCTTAAGAGATCATTGATTGCTTAAGCCACTAGTATTTAAGTAGACTGTAACATGAATCATAGCAGCACTATTTACAATAGCCAAGACATGGAAACACCCTAAATGTCCATCAACAGATGACTGGATAAAGAAGTTGTGGTATCTTTATTCAATGCAATACTATTCAGCCATAAAAACCAACAACATAATGCCATTTGCATTATGTATGCATAGCAACATGTATGTTCCTGGAGAATGTCATTCTAAGTGAAGTAAGCCAGAAAGAGAAAGAAAAATACCATATGAGATTGCTCATATGTGGAATCTAAAAAAAACAAAACAAAACATAAATACAAAATAGAAACAGACTCATAGACATAGAATACAAACCTTGGGTTGCCAAGGGGGCGGGAGGTGGGAAGGGACAGACTGGGAGTTCAAAATGTTGAATAAACAAGATTGTACTGTATGGCACAGGGAAATATATACAAGATCTTGTGGTAGCTCACAGCGAAAAAAAAATGTGACAATGAATATATGTATGTTCATGTGTAACTTAAAAATTGTGCTGTACACTGGAATTTGACACAACATTGTAAAATGACTATAACTCAATAAAAAAAGTTTAAAAAAAGAAAAATAAATAGACTGTAATATGAAGCTGAAAATATGGCTATATGATATAATAATTTAGAAAATTAAAATATGATTTAAAGTCACATATAAACAGAAATTTAGATATAAAAATAAAACCATAAAATTTTAGAAGATTAAGAGTTTCTGTTTTGCAAAACACAACAGGAATTAAGACAAAGGAAAAAAAGTTGCAACATAAAACAAGACACAGATAGTGCTAATTTATAATGAGGAAAGTGCTTCTACCAGTATATGAGCCAAATATTTTAAAAGAAAAGAGGCATAACAATGAACATAAAATTCATTTAAAATATTAGGGGCCAGTAAAAAATAAAATTATGTTCAAGTACATCTATTAAAGAAATGAATCAGATTAGAAAAGATTCAAAAGTTTAAGTTACTCATTGTTACCAAGTGCTCAGGAAGCAGCACTTTTTACACACTCTTGGTAGAAGAGTAAATTGATATCAATCAGGAGGAAATTTTGGCATCAAGTGTAAAAAATGTTAAATGTACGTTTTAGTTGAGCTAGCAACTTGGTTTTCTTGGAATATATTTTAAATAACCAAAAAAGTTCTCACAGATACAGACATGGTGCTAGTTGCAAAACTGTTTAAACATTCACAATAAAAATGAATGGAGATATGCTAATTGTTCACAAATGACAGATTAGTTTATAAATAATTGTTCACAAATAGAAGGGAATTTTCTTTCTTAAAATTAGATAGACTGATATCCATTTAGATGGGGGACAGGAGATGGGGGCAAAAGATAGCAAAGGAGGATGGAAAATATTTCTAATATTCAAAGTAGAGGAAAAGCAAGTTACTTAGCATAATTATGCAGAACTATGATTCTTTTTTTGTAAAAAAATAGTAATTATATACAATAAGATATTCTTAAATTAACAAATTGGGAAGAATACATTTCAAAAATTTAATAGTGATTATTTCAGGGTTGGGAAGGCATAATGAGGGAATTATTATTTTATGTACTTCTGAAATGTCTGAATAAACCCAGTGCATACCTATACACACACACCACACATACACACAACCCCTCCCCCACATACAATGGGTAAAGTGAAACTATCTTTAAACACAATTATTCAGATTTGCCTCATAGGGAAAATTTGTGACATATTCTTAAATTCATAGAAAAAATATTAATGATAAAATTAAGAAAAATAAGAACTTTTTTTTCTTATGACTATTTCCAAACTTCTCCTTTCAATGGTGTTCTAAACAAGCCCATCCTTTATGTGTATCTATTCCTATTTTTTCCATTGATTTGTTTGCCATAATGTCCAGTCCATGTACCAGATTTCCTGGGATCTATGATACTACCCAACATATTTAAATTCTAGCCTGTTAATATTCCCCTTCACATAATTCAGTAGCAGTCAAATTTAAGATTGTATCAATGGACACTGAGTACTCAAGATGGGAAAGGATGAATATCCTTTTGTCAAAATACTAAATAGGACAAAATTTGCATTCCGAAGTCACCTGGTATCTAATTTATCATTAATACACATTTAATCTTTTTTATTACTAGCCTATTTTCTGCCCACATAAGAAATGCAGTCAGAAGTTAAATTGGCAAGGGAAGTTCATCGCTTAGTGGACTGCTTTCAAGATTCATATGAAACATCAAAGTGAAGGAAATTGGCAGGTACTCTCAGGAGAGAGCTTCAGCTCAAACGTTTAAATCTGAGAATTGAAGCCATGAGAACACAACTTAACCTACTGAAAATACATTGCATGAAAAGAGAAAAGAGTCAGAAGCAGAAGGAAGCCTTGGGAACACCATGGTTTAAAACTTCGAAGAGGAAGAATTGTCCACAAAAGACAGAGCTGAACTACTTAGAGACCAGTGGGAAGGACAACACAGAACAATGCTACAGCAACTAAGAGAGTGAACATTTCTATGAGGGGCGTACTGATTAACCACGTTCAATGCTACATTGAGTTTCTTTTTTGTAAGACATGATTTAGTTATTTTCTTTGGATTTAGGCCTTCAAATATTGTTAGGTCTTAGAGAAGGTAGTATTAAATGCATTTTGTTAAGGGTCTTAATTTAGTGTGGGCATGATGAAAAGAAAGAAATAGAGGAAATGAGTGAAGAATGTTTTTAAGTAACTAAAAAACTTGGAATTAATATAGACAGCAAATATCCGCAATCACAAGGATCTGGAAGAGGATGGTAATGTCAGGTCTTAATTGAGCAGGGAGTGTTATGCTGCAGAATCATTATGGGAGATTACATAAGCAAGCCCATAGAATAATATGCCAAAAACAACACACAAAAAAATCAGGTGGATAAACCTGTTATTCTGATAAAAGTGGGATACTTCTTCCAGAATCAAGAGCATAGACATTGATTAATCTGAGCTAAAAGGATGAACCTCAAATACTATTTTACAGAGTGATAGTAAGAGAAAAGGAACAGAGAAGAACTAGCTGTAGAATTCTGGCTTCCAACTTTTCAGTGAATTGTTCCACAGTGTTTACATCTAAATCCAGACATCATGGCACCATATCAGATTTTGGAAAATATAATGTATCAATTAAAGTCAGTAGATCAAATTTTAATTACTTACACCCTAATTATACAGTTAGAAAGCAATTCTGAAGAGACATGTGGCCTGGAGTTTTACATATTATTTTTATATTAAAATAATGTTTATTGATCACACAAAAGGAAGATATTATTTCTTCCTGTGTATTTACGACTGCCAGTGTTGAACTAATTAGTCACCAAATGCTATAAATTCTATTCTTTTTTTATCTTTCAGTTTTCTCTCTTCATCTCCATTTCTACTATCACATGATCTTATTTCTGAACGTGCTAACTTAGGTCCCTGGCACAAACCCCTCCTTCCTACAATCCATTTTCCATAGAACTGATAGATTGGCTTTTTAAAGAGGGTGTCTCAAAATGTCTCTTTCAGTGCAAAACAACTAAAAATAAGAATTTATCTCCCTTTTCTCCTAAACCTCTAATAAAATTATAGTAAAGAAGATACTAATGGGTAAAACAGAGCCAGCAAAAGGCATTCCAGTACACGTGAACAATGGACAGTGGAGAAAAGCCCTTAATTCCAGGGAGGTCCCTGGATCACAGACAGCAGCGTCATGCAAGGTGGGAGTAGGAAGAATGTTTAAAAACAGGGTTAATTAAAAGTCTGTCTTCTGAAATATTATGCTAGTTAAGTTCCCTATCCTGACCTCTTTCCAACCCCTCCTTTTTCTCCACACGCACAGAACAATATACAGCCCAACTTTATGCTCCCAGGCATCTTAATAGCACTCTTAAAGAATTTAACTAACTGCATGAGCATAAGGTTTCTAATGTAGTTGTATGGCTTCCAGTACCACGGAGTGAAGCTCTCCCCATTTTAGCATCCAAACAGTGGTTTCCCCATCTTCTCACCCTAAAGGTGTCCATACAGTTCATACTGGAGCACCTAACCCTAGTCTTACACGTGGGAGAGAGCTAGCAGAGGCACATGACAACGGTTACTGGTCTTCTGTTCTCAAATATGAATGAACTGAGGATTGCCAAATATATGGAGAAACAAAAGACTAAATAAACAAAAAAATTGCTGACCAAAGAGAAACAAATGAAAGCCAGGGAACAGAAGAGAACTCTAAAAACAAAACCAGTGTATACTGAGGAATTTGCAAAATTAATACATCCAATGAAAAACAGCAGGCTGTGAAAAACCAAATAAAAGTAAGAGCTCTTGTTATTTTAACATATTACTACATTCCTGGAACCCCTGTGGTTTAGTGTCATAATCTGGAAAAACCCGAATTTTCTATTTGTACTAAGATTTTTTAGCTCCCTTTCCAGGAAATATTTATTAGAAGTACTAATAAGTAGCATAATTAGCAAATTTTAAATAGTAAATCTTTCATTCTTAGATGAAGGCAAATAATAGCAATAAAGTTATCATTAACCAAAAAGAGAAAAAGTAAGCAAAGGCTTATACATAAACAAAATATACAATCACTTACTGAATGCTTAATTTACATGTCTTTAATAAACGTGTCTGTCATTCCTGTGTACTTTGGCATAAGAATTAAGAGCCACATTTGCACATAAAAATAAAATAAAAGCGTTTAATTCCTTTTCTGTATTATTTCATAGAACTATAAAAGAATAAAATTATAAATGCAAAATCCCTATAAATAATCCATATAAACAATTGACAAACTGCTAGTTCCTCTCTTAGATTTTAATGTTACTATCTCTGAAACAAATGCAGAATCCTAACAAATAAGCGTATTATAAAAACTTTTCAACCTACAGGAAATTAATATGTTCTTTACCTAGTTTTTTTTTTACCATTTTTAAATTTTAAACATATGTACTGTTTCTACTTACCTACAGTCTTTAATAACTATTATGAATGGACTATGCAACTATATATGAGTCAAATGTATAAAAGCATTACTGTATTGCTTTATATTGTCATTAACATACATTTTATAAAAATTAATAACAGGAATAAAGCATAATGGATTAAAAATGTGTATTAAATAATTATAGAAAGAGATATGGTGATTGATTCTCAAAGTAAACACTATACTACAAAGTTTTATGACTGTCTATTGTGGGAAGTAAAATATAGTTTTGTTCCTGATATATACATTAGAGTAAATTAGAGGTGCACATTAGATTTCTTCCAATAACATAGGGTTTACTATGTGCATTTATGAATGCAAAAAGTTTTACACGGGTGCATCACTCAATGCTTTATGCCTGGTTGTGACTTCCAGAGAATGCCAAAATGTAAATCCTTTTGCAGGATGGAACACTTCAGCTATTCAAATAGCAAATGGGACAGTGGTGAGGGCTAAGGAGGCATCAACAATCACCACACTGTTGGAAGATTTGGATTCCTGCCCTTCATAAATTTGTGCACAATTACAAAAACACAAACACAAAAACAAACAAACCTGTACATCTGTTAGCCGCACAACAGAGGGAAGCAGTGAAATCTGTTAACAAGTTAAAACATCATTACAAAACTTTTCAAATTGAATTTTGAAGCAGAAGGCATGAAAATATCTACATTTTATGTAATCTGAGGTTGATGTGCTTGATTCAAATTCAGCTATGCTCTAAGCACTTCTATCTCCCTACGTTTATTTATACACATCCCCACCCCAGCACATTTTCACATTTTCCTGCCTACCCAAACAGAATGCCAAAACTGCTTCTGCCTCAAAATCCTCCTCTGATTTTTGCTCAGTCTATATTACTTTCTCCATCCTCTTCATGTCAAAATGTATAGTTATCATGAAAATTACCATGCTATATTGTACATTATAACTATTTATCTTCTGTTTATGAGTCACTTCTTACATTTTTTCATTTTTTAATTTCTCTTTTTTATTGAAGTATAGTTGACATACAATATTACGTTAGTTTCAGGAGTAGAACATAGTGATTTGACATTTCTATACATTACGAATAAGTCTAGTAACCATATGTCACCATACAAAGTTATTGGAACATTATTGACTATGTTCCCTGTGCTCTACATTATATCCCAGTGGCTTATTTACTTTATAACTGGAAGTTTGTACCTCGTAATCCGCTTAACCTATTTCTTCCCACCCTCCAACCCTCCCCTCTCTGGCAGCTACCAATTTGTTCTCTGTATCTATGAGTATGTTTCTGTTTTGTTTTGTTCTTTGTTTTTTTAGATTCCACATATAAGTGAAACCATATGGTGTTTATCTTTCTAGTCTGACTTAATTCCACTTAGCATAATAGCCTCTAGGTCCATCAATGTTACCACAAATGGCAAGATTTTTTTTTCTTTTTCTGGCTAATATTCCATTGTATAAAGATACCATATTTTCTTTATTCATTCACCCATCAAATGGACATTTAAGTTTAAGTTGCTTCCATATCTTAGCTATTGTAAATATTGCTGCAATGAACATAAGGGTGAATATACTTCTTTGAATTAGTGCTTTCATTTTCTTCAGATAAATATTCAGAAGTGTATTTACTAGATCATACGGAAGTTCTGTTTTCATTCTTTGAAGAATCTCCATATAATTTCTGTAATGGCTACATTGATTTACAATCCCACCAACGGTGCATGAGGGATCCCTTTTCTCTAAATCCTTGCCAACAAGTTTTTTTTCTTGTATTCTTGACAATAGTGCGAGGTGACATCTCATTGTAGTTTTAATTTGTGATTTCCCTGATCAGTGATGTTGAGCATCTTTTCATGTGTCTGTTGGCCATCTGTACATCTTCCTTGGAAAAATGTCTACTCAGGTCCTCTGCTAATTTTTTAAACAGATTGTTATGGGTTTTTTTTAATATTAAAATGTATGAGTTCTTTATATATTTTGAATATTAACCCCTGATCAGATACATCATTTGCAAATATTTTCTCTCATAGTATGTTGCCTTTTTTTCTTTTTAGTAATTTCCTTCTCTATGCAAAAGCTTTCTAGTATGACATAGTATCATTTATTTTTTCTTCTGTTGTCCTCGCCTGAGGAGAGAGATAAAAAAATATTGCTAAGATTGATGTCAAAGCAAATAAAGATTGAAGGGAGTATAATTCAAGTTACATGTAAGGAATGTGGCTGGTTAGTGCATTGTGTTCATCTTTCCAAGGTGATACATTTACCCCCTGGTTTGTCTAGTTTGCTGTACTTTCGCCCACTATATACATGGCTCATTTAATGGGAAAATTCTCATTCCAAAATAGGGCCTAACAAAAATGAGAAAGAGTTACTATGTATTAGGGAACCTACCAAGCACTCTATAGTAACTACTCTGACTCTAGTATCTTTATAATATTATCTCCACTTAAGAGATGAGACAAAATATGAGGAAACCGAGGCAGAGAGGTGGTGCTGGAGTACACTATCTTCCCTGCAGAGTTTTCACCCTCGAGTCAGCACCAAGTCAGCAATGTTCACGCACCATATTTAGACATATGTGAACAACTAGTAGTGAATGTTAAGGAGTGTGAGACTTTGGCGTAGTCCATTGGCCAATTAGGTCAATGAATGTAGCTGTGAACATACATGCATCTATACATATATTTGTGTGTGCATCTGTGTGTGTGTGTGTGTGTGTGTGTGTGTGTACCCATTCAGGCATGAGGTCATCAACTTAGAAAAATTTTTCTTTTTGAGAATGAGGGTGGAGAAGTACTAATGATGCCACCTAGTTTCTGGGAGCCATAAAAGATGAAGGCGTCTACTGACGGATCTGTCCTCATCCTTTCCTTTCATTTCCTGTGTGACCTACACTAGGTGGCTAAGGAAAAGGCAAGGTAGCTGTGCCGAAGTGGTAGACTACATTTATCTCATATAGAGATTCTTTTCCCTGACGGGCATAATGAAAGAGGACTTCTTATATTTTGCCGCAGAATGAGCCTTTCAAACAAACACATCCTGTAAACTCAACTAAACTGAGAAACTTACACATTAGAATCATGGCTACTTTCCATAGTAAAACAAGAGCAAAGCTGAGCTGCTAGGTTGGAGATATCTCCCTTCCAAAGAACCTCATTATCTGAATTAATTCTGAGCCACTTTACTGTCCAACAATCCTAGTCAGGCAGACTGAGATCTCCTTGGAGAAGCTTCCCTCATTCCCTAGATGTCACCTTTCATCCTCAGTGGGCCTCCTTATTGAGCATTCCTAAGACAGAGGAGGTAGGCCTAGAGAAACGCGGGAACCCCCAGGATCCAGTCAACAGGAGGGGACCTGGGCGGATACCGGCGCTGCTCTGTTCCAAGTCCCACAAGTAAAAATTTACCTAGATATTCAGATATCTCTCAAAACACACCAGCTCAACCTAAATTAACTTACTTACTTGTTCCTCTTCAGTGGTAAAAGTTGGACTATAGTAGTCAGGTGACAGACTATGTTCATTAAAACTACAAATACATAGTTACTAACTGTAATGTTACTAAATAATAAGTGAGATAACAGGAAGAATCCAAATGTAAAATCAGACCCATACAAATAAGAGATCTTACCCAGTATCAAACTTGACTAGAAATTTTCAAGATACAAAAAGTCCAGTCTCCACCAGAGGTAAAGCAGAAAGAGGGCCAGGAACCCTGACACAACTCCCTGGGCTCTTTGCTGCCCCTTCAGGCCACACTCTGGCCAAAAATAACATGACAGACTGCTAGGTGATTTATGCCGCTACATTACTTAACAGAATGGAGTTGTTTGGTTTGAAACATCTCCATTTTATACCCAAATAGTTACATAGCTTGTTTGACATTTTCCAGGGAAATGTGCCCCCTAAATCCACAAATTCTACATTTTCTCACAGTGCAGATCCTAGACGAACCAGCTCCATCCTACGGTAAGCTTTGCATAGATAAGGACTCTCCCACTAGCAAACAGCACTGGACTTGTCATCAATATACTTCCAAGGAGATTTGACCTCAGGTCACCTCCTTTCCTGAGGGCCGAGATGGTAAACAGGGAAGAAAATGATGGCAGACTTGCCTCTTAAACATATCCTCCCCAGACTTAGTGTGAAGTCGTTAAAGATAAATATTAGCACCTTTGTTTCTGTTGCATTATGAAGAACATTCAGGCACATCCCCAGAAAAGATTACTTGGGGAGTTTTTTTAAAAAAAAATCACTGATTTCTAGTAAATCATTTTATTCCATGTTATTCTGCCATTAAGCTTATGAAGGACAAAGAGTTAGCTATATTTTAATTAACTAATCCTTAATCCTCAAAAAATTATTCTAGCAACCCAGCATTCATCTCATACAGAGCTGATAAAATTTTTATATGTTGGAAGACAATGAAAAAAGCTCTGTTCTGACACACTAGAGTATGATTTTAATAATATGTGAAATATAAGTCTCCTTGCAAATTCTCCGTTTTTTCAGTTTTCTAATTTTTTGAAAAGGCTCATTTAAATTTCATCAGCGTTTTCCTCTATAATTTTTTGGCCTCAACAGTGTGAAAAAAATGACATTTCTAATTTCATTGTATGTAATTAAGATAAGAACTCTGAACTATCAAAGTTGTTAGTAGAAGCAGTCATAATAATAATGGTAGCAGTAGAAACCACAGTCATCCTAGAACTAATAATTTAATTGTTGCCCTTTCACAAATCTACAGCTTTATATCATCTCTCTCTCTATCCAGTTAGTTAGGTCAAACACTAGCATCTGAGAAGATCCTTTTAGAGTGGACAACATGTGTTACGTGTGTTTTCCTTACACCCAGACGAAAGGACTTGTAGGAGTACGCAGTACAGAGTGAGGGTGTTTGTGAAAGAACAGCTCTCTCAGAATCCTGCTATGCTAGCCAGATGCTGGAGAGAGATTCTATGGCTGTTTTCATTTTTAAATAACCCTGAGCCTGGTAGACGGATGATAAAGGCTTGTACTAGACATACCTGTCCTAGGAGAGGAGAGGATTTCAATCAGTAGTGCCAGCTCAGCACTGTTTGACTGAGGGTGTGTTTCTGGGCAGCTCTACTGGCTGTGATTTCAATGACTAGACACTGCATGGAAGTTGGTTTTTAGCCACTTTTATCTGTCCCTTGCATAAAGAGGTTGGTAACCACTTAACTAGGTACTAGGTAGCTTGGTCTGTTGGTGAGTCCAACCCTGGCTGCAATGGTTACCTCCTTTTTTAGTGAACAAGGTAAACCTGTGTACCTCTCCTAGTAAAATGTCCAAGTATATTTTTCTTTTTGGGGGTGGGAGTACAAAGGAGGCTGCACGTGTAGGCATGGTTGGAGTTACTTTCCATAGAACGTGTACCCGTAGCTGCCAAGGGCCATGGGCTGGTAGTAGACCTGGCAGATGGGGCAGCTCTACTGCACCTCCAGGCCAAGTTCACTTTTCTCTTTCAGTCTCATTCTTTCTTCCCTCTCTCAGGCTCTCTCTCTCATATAAAAGTGAGCCCTCCAATTACTTTCTATCATCCAATAAGCAAGAATGGTACAATAGTTTCACAACAACTTCCATGCAGATGGTGAGAAAATTGTTCCCTGGAGAAACTGAATAGTCAAAGGGAAAAAACTAGATTTTTGGGGTACCTGAAAGAAAACAAATGCAGCTTTCAACCCATTAACCAGACAGTGAGGCAAACAAATCAACAAGGCCTGCCACTGAAATCTGCTATTTTTACTGCCTCTGGCATATATATAAGTGGGTTATCTAAGAATCATCAGACACTTAAGGAAGGCTTCAGACAAGAGAGACAAAAACAAACAAAAAGGAAAGCAAAACTGGGAAAAAAGAAGAGGCATTGCTGAAAAAAACAGAGAAAAATTCCCACACCCATAATTAATATCCTCTGAGACATAAATATAATCTGTAAAACAAGAATGGGAAACTATAAGGAAGAACATTTAGGATGGCGGGGCAGAAGTTGAAAACATAATAGCAAAATTTTTTTTTAATTCCTTGAATCATAATAGCAAAAGTTTTAAATTAAGTTTGGGCATGAAAGATAAATTGAGAAAAATTTCTCACAAATTTTAAAAAACAAAAAAATACCAAGAAAGAAAATAGGGAAGAAAGATGTGAGAGGACAGAGGGGAAGGAAAAGGAATAGAATTGAAAGGAAAGAAAAAGGTGAATTTGAACATCCTGTTAAGAAGGGAATCCAAGTTTACTTTGGCTATACAAAAACAACAGAAGTAAAACCAATTAATCACCAAAGTAGTCATTAGTAAAAGGTTTTTGTGCACAAACTAAAAAGACAGTTTCAGAATTAAGGAAACTCAAATCAAATATTGAATGATATCTCATTGTAGTTTTCATTTGCATTTCTCTGATAATTAGCAATATTGAGAAGATGTGGTATGTATACATAATGGAATACTACTCAGCCATAAAAAAGAATGAAATAATGCCATTTTCAGCAACATGGATGGACTGAGAGATTATATGCTAAGTGAAATAAGCCAGAAAGAGAAAGAAAAATACCATATGATATCTCTTATATGTGGAATCTAAAAAGAATGACACAAATGAAGTTATTTTCTAAACAGAAACTGATAGAAAACAAAATCATGGTTCAGAGGGGAAAGGGGGTAGGGAGGGATAAACTGGGAGTTCTCAGGATTTGCAGATACTAACTACTAGATATAAAATAGATAAACAACAAGGTCCTACTGTATAGCACAGGGAACTATATTTAATATCTTATAATAACCTATATTGAAAAAGAATATGAAAAGGAAGTATATACATATATATATAACTGAATCACTATGCTGTACACCAGAAACTAACACAACACTGTATGTCAACTATACTTCAATTAAAAAAATAATTTCCTCCACAGCACACCATACTGAGACCTATTGACGTCATTTGGAGCTAAAGAAGACCTGTATTTCTTAATTATCTTTGAGCCCAAGGATAATATCAAATAAACAAGCAGCTTTCTTCCAAATCTCAAAGCTTAAAGTATCAACAGATGATAAAGTTTAATTTGCTTGATTTCTGAGAGTCTGGCCTCTCAGAGAGAGTCAGCCTTGCAGAACTTCTTGGAAAGTACTGAGTGGAGATCAGGACTGGTCCACAAACCAGCCACAACTACCAAGTTTGGACCTTAATACCTACCATGACAGAGGAGTAAGTGGTGCTTTCTCAACCAAGATTAGTGAGAAAAGGAATTGGGCTGACTGGTAAGGTTATGCCACATCTCACTGCTGTCTGTATTAGTTTAGATTCAGGAATGATTACCAAAAGTGTAACTGGGATGGCATGAGACCAAAGTAATCAGAATAAATGCTAAGGTTGATGGATTTCTAAAGGTTTCTCCCCCAGTTTTCCATCCTCTGGTTAGTTGATCAAATACTTGTCTAGGTTGGGCTGGGGAAGTTATTAAGGTTACTAATCAGCTCATCTTAAGATAGGGAGTCTCCTGGATTATCCAGGTGAGCCCAGTGCAATCACATGAGGCCTAAGAAGCAGAAGAGGAAGAAGAGGCAGTAAGAAAGATGCAGCAGAGATGGAGGTCAGATTCTCAGCATGAGGAGGATTCAACACACAATTGATGGCCTGAGATGTATGGATGGACCTATGTGGAGCTAAGGGCAGGGACTGGGCTGACAGCCAACAAAGAAACCAGGACCTCACTTTACAACCACAATGAAATGAATTTCACCAACAACCTGAATGAGTTTGGAGGTGGATTCTTTCCAGAGCTTCCAGTTAAGAGCTCTTGATTCAGCCTTTGAGACTTAGACCAGAGAACCCAGTCAAGCCAACCCTGACTTCCGACTTACAGACTATGAAATACAATTTGTGTTATTTTAAGCTGCTAATTTTATTGTAATTTGTTACAGCAGCAATAAGAATCTAATATAAATGCCCAACCTATGAGTAGAATTGCAGAAGGCTACACACTGTAACTGCTAACTACCAGCCTTGGCTATGCCATGTAATGTTTTACCTGAAACTAGTATTACTGCCCAACTAGCTACTGAAATACAGAAAGTGTGTTGCTGCATATTTCCTCTTACATTCTATTTACAAGCAAATAACATAAATGGCATAAATTAAATATCTGAATACTCACTACCACGTAAACTAGTCTCACTCTGTACACATATTCAGTGGCAAGGGCCAATAGTGCTGATACTTAATAATTTCATACCTGGCACTCTAACCCACTCAACACACTCTAGAGGCTCACATGTTTGATGTAGACTTTTATATACTAATAAATAATAAAATATAATCATGACAATTATTACCTGATATTATGCAAACTTTGAATAGATTTTTGAAGGAAATAATCTCTATACACTAAATGAAAACAGGATATTAAATTGTGTCAACTGTCTGAGCCTGATTTTATTAAAAATACACATATACTTACACATACAAAGACGACTGGAAAGAAATACATTACATTATAGTGGTTATTAATGTGTGATAAGCTTATTAGTGATTGGTATATATTCTTATTTATATATTTTATAAAATTTCTATATAATATCACTTTGCAATTTGATTGAAAAAAAAAACGCTGAACATGAATCTGTAGAATTTGTTTGTTATTTATACACATGGCACTAATTCTATATATTACTTTGCCAAATTGAACTTTTAGCACCTTGGTTTCCTCATCTTCAAAAATAAATTGATCTAAAGGATCTCACATTTCTTTGAACACAAAAATTCTAAGAATATCTAAATATGGAAGTGTCAAGAAAACCCTAGGTTTATAATGGATCACCCTAGAATCATCACTTGGACTTGGCACCTTGTTACTTTTCTCCTTCATATCAGTCCTGCATAGGTCCCTTATGAGCATTTTTTGAACACTGAACGTGAGTCCTCTCTTAAATCACAATAAATAATCTTCTTGTTTTCCAACATATTACAACATGAGTTTTGAAGACAGTAAGATAGTAAAAAACAAGAGCACAAACCATTGGGAATTTGCTATCCTAATTTTTCTTTATATTAAGTCATATTCTTATATAAATGACAACTACATAGAATTGTTTGACTTTCCTTTTCAAAATATTTATGCTTTTCTAATTGCCTTATATGAATATTAGGCATACCAAAATAAAGTTTGTTTATGTATCTGAAGAAAGTTTTTAATTGAATTCATTATTCTAAAATTATATAGATATAGACGACATTCATCAAAACTATTTTGTATCATTAGAATTGGATTTAGCCGTCTAAATTAAAACTTAATGAACACTATGTGTATCAGTTTTCATTTAAAAAAAACCTGTTATTCATATATTTCATTCTTTAAGTAGAAATATAAATACATGTTCAGGTGGAAGCTAATTTGGTACAACTCTTTTGGAAAAGATTTTAGCAAGATATATGAAGAGAATTAAAATGATCAAGCACTTTGACCCCAAAATCCACCTGGAAATTTATCCTCATGAGATGATTCAAAAGAAAAAAAAAAAGATAAATGATGGATATATACTTCCAGTTTAAAAATTTCATTCAACTATGAGCTTAAAAAATCTATTAGCATCTATCCTGAATTGTTTGAATTTCTCATCTACACAACCAGATTATCCCTAATTTCTTAATGCACTAATTTACATTAACCTTATAAGCCTAAAGAGTGAATTAGAAACTTAGTCCTCACTGAAGGGATGGTTTGGAATCTGTTTACCAGACTAATAAGTGCAAATCACATCCCTTGAAATACCACTATATTTAGCTTATCACTCATGGCTATGAAAATTTGTCTTCACTGTCATCTCTTTACAAATGAATATATGACCAAATAAATAAATGCAAATCCTTCTCTGGTACGAATTTAAATAATATTACTTTGCAAATGAATTCAGTTCACCATCTCAGTTTGCAAATTTTCAAATTGCTTCAGTACCAAGCAATTTCTTCCTTGCACCACACACACACACACAAACATAACTAATAGCACATCATTACTGGAAAGATCAAGACTAAAGTTTTCTTTGTTTTCTCTTTTTAAAAATGAGGATAAAATGTTGAATTACCACCCATACTGAACTGGTGAAAGCAGAGCGAACATCTGACCAAACTATAAGTGGCTGCCACGTGTTACTGCTTGTTTTCAATGTTCATTCCACTGGTGACTCCATTGTAGGCGACACAAATAAGCTGTAATGTGATCAGAAGAAAAGCAAGCAAAGGGCAAACATGATAAAGTAATTAAGTAACTGAGATTTTTATCTATTGATCTTATTCAATATAGTAACTATACTGAACTCAGACTGTCATATGACATTATTATTAGAATGATTTATGGGAAAATAAGGAAATGAAAGCATTACTAACCTTCTATGGTTTTTTGTTTGTAATGTACTACTGTTCTGTTCAGACTTGGCATACATAAAGGAGTATGATACTCAAGCTCAGCCCCTGACTCAGTACCTGAATAGTTGTACTTCATAAACATGAGCCCTTTTAATCTGAATATGAAGTTTTTCAGTTAACAGGGTTTCTGATTGTTCTTAGAGTTTAATTAAAATGTCTCTTCTCTTGTTTTTGATCCTGATACATCCAAGAAAGTTTATGTTTTCAGTTAACAAAGGGTTAGTCCAATGAACTTGATCCCCTTTAGGGTTTTCCATTGCATCGTCAAGGTTAATAATCTTGTATTTGCTTACAATTACTTTTAAGTAAGCTTGATTAGCAGTCATTTTATTTACTTTAAAAAAATCATAAACTTTATTGTCTGTATTAAACTGCCTTCCTTTTTATTCTGCAAATCCCTGAAATGTAGTTTCCATCCCCAACATTTCAATAAAATTGTCCTTGCTGAGATTCGTAATGGCCTTTTACTTGTTAGACCCTATGGAAACTTTTACATCTTTGACAGCCAGGACAAATGTATATTAAAAAAGAAAAAAAAAAAAAAACTCTTTTGTGCTTAGATTTCCTGGATTTTCTTTTAAACCTAATGATTATGTCTTTAGATGGTTATTTAAAATGTCTAAATAAGTAGAAAATTTAGGCCCCCAATTGAACTATTTGGTTTTGTTTTGCTAGTTTGGATTTTGGATAAGTGAACATTGTTTGACTCGTGCAAAGAGAACCAGAACAGATAAGCTCATCAGATGATGACTGAAAAAGCTATAGCTACAAGTGGAAGCCTCATGAAAAGATTTAGTTCTGTGCCACCTCTCAAGGTGACCTGATGCAGCAGCCTGGCCAGATGTTCGCTGCTCCCTGAAACAGCTCTCAGCACCTCTCTCCCCGTCTCCCTCTCCCTCTCTCCTACCTAGTACACCACAGGAACATGAAATTACAGAGTAAGATCCTACTTTCTTTCCACTTTGCTAATATCCACCTACAAGGCTTCGGATTATAGATAAGAATGTGGGATTTATTTTCTGCTTAGTGACTTCCCTTTCCCTCTGGAACTGACGAAGTGGAGGGCACAATAAATTAGACACTGCCAGAAAGTCTGTATGAGCACTTCCTTCTTGTCATTCAGTCAAAAGGAAACGATCTTAAGACCTCAGCGCATGACTCGGCCTTCACAATCACAACCGCAACCTCTTTCACTTCCTGCAGCTGTGAGGCCATCGATCATCTCCTCAATAAAAGTCTCCTCCCCCTTAGTTTCAGGAACATTACACTTCTGTTTTACATAGCCTTCTTTGTTCTTCCTTCCTTTCAGTTTTCTTTAAGCAAAGGATACAGAGCTCATGCTCTTGAAATCCTGGTGTCTCTCATTTGCATTCCAGACCCACTGCTCATGCTGCAAAATTTCAATGGTGTGGGTCCACCTGTTTCGGTAACTTCAATTACTGGATATATTTCAAGTTCTCTCAACAAGTAGGTAGGAATATCGTAACTATCTACCCATTGGCTCCACTTTCATGTCCCACAGCCATCTCACACCCAACAAATCTAACTAGATTCCATTCTTAATATCATTCTGTGATCTCTACATATCTGCACCATCAGCTACCCAGTTGTTAAAAATGGAGACATTCTTAAAATAATTCCCTTCCCTTTCCCTCTCCCAAACCTGTTGTCTCTAAGCAGCACCTATCTTTTTATTTTTCCTGCCTCTGGAACACATCTCCTCCTTTCTAATTTCATTAAACATTATCTCACTAATTTTCAGGATAGTACTCTTGTGTATCTGGAATTGTCACTAAAATGATCTTTATTTTCTTTTATTCTACCAAATCTGAGTAATATTCCCACATGTGCACCAATCACAGGCAAAGGAGGCAGGCTGGTGTCACTACGATTATCTACTAATGGAAATTCATCCTTTGGGTTAGGACGCTTGTTCCATGAATACATTGTTCCCCAGTACTTGACCAAAATAGGATTCCCTTACCAAGTGGTTCTCAAAGTCAGGTCCAGAGAACAATATTATCAGCATCACATGGGAACTTATTGGAAAAGCAAATTATCGAGCTCTATTCCAAACCTACTGATTCAGAAAAATTCACGGTAGGGCTTCACAAACTGAGTTTCCACAAGAATTTCAGGTGGTTCTGATGCATGCTAAAATTTGAAAACCACTATTTACCATGTAAAAGAGGATGCTGAGTTCTAAGTCGGCAACTAATAGTTTATACTATGCCTAGATATTTTCTAATTAAAAGTACTTTTCTTCAGAGAGCCTAGTAAAAATTGAAGCAAAAACAGTTAAAAGAAGACAAAACAAACCAAAAACCCAAAGCTATAAAAATCACACAGACAACAAAAAAGATGTTAATATACACAGGGGAATAAAATCTTGACAAATTTAAGAAAACGGAACAAAGAGGCAGATGTGGTAACTACTGCAAGACACGGGAAGTCAGAAGTGTGTAAAGAGGGATGTCAGAATAAGGAGATCCAATTTACCTCTACAGAATCCCAGAGACTAAGGACTTAGTGATTTCAAATAAAAGGGAGAAGAAAGTTGAAAATCGGAAATCAAAATGAGAAATGCTTGAAAGCTGATATTCGGAGGCATATTCACCCACCCTCCTTCACCATCTCCATGGAGAGAATGTGGCAATGGTATATACCACCCTAAGCAAGGTATAAGAGATTTCTTCCATTTAAAAGAGAACAGAAACATCTAGAGATTCAAAAAAAAAAAAATTCACCAAGGAGGAGTTTGAAAAATAACATTGAAAATAGAAGGTAGTGGATCACTACAGTTGTCCTACCCCTCTTGCAGCAGATAATCAGCAGTCAGAAAGTTAAACCACAAGCAGAAGCTTCTGCAAACACTGGAAAACTTTGCTGCATAAGTATTAAAAACATATGATAAATTTCAGGTCCATCAAGGAGGAAAAGCTAATAGAAGACTCTCACTAAAATTTGGGCTCATTAGTTACCATCTTGCAGCATGAAACAGAAGTAAACCCTGCCACGTGGGAGGAAGAGCATAGAGGAAACTTGGTCCACTTGACCTTGGTGCCAGATACGAGAAAAACAGGTGTATGGAAAAATCTTTATTTATAAGAACACCATTGGTTTCGGACAAAAAAGACTTTAAAGAAAAAACATTACTAGAAATAAAGAGGAATGCTTCACTATGACAAAGATGCATCTCATCAGGATAATATAACCACTTTCAGTTTTGGCTAAACACCTTACCACAAAATATATGGGAAAAAGTCAAGATAAAAAGAAATAGATTAAATCTGTAACTATAGTGGGTGATTTTAATGTTCCTCTGAATAATTGATTGAACAAGCAAACAAAATATCAGCTAAAGGAACGGCATGATTTATAAACTGACCTAATATAAAAAATACAATACCATACCTGACAAATGAAAAGTACACTTATTTTTTAAGTAATTATATGTACAAAAATTGGCTGTGTACTGAAGGACCATAATGCAAGTCTCAAAAAATTTCAAATGACTGAAACTATTCATAATACCTTCTTGGACCACAATACAATTATAAATAATAGAATAATAACTAGAAAAATAGCAACTTCTTGGCGATTATGAATAAACAGGTGTCAAGAAAGAAATTATATTGGATATTCTGGGGTACAGTAGGCCTTCTAAAATAAGATGCAAAGCCCAGCAGTCAGAAGTGAAAATAAAACATTAAAATCTGAAAAACAAAACAAAACAAAACTGTGTATTGTGAAAGCAACTTTAAATAAGTGACAAGACAAAGACTCACTAGGCAAAAGAATTGTACCTTATTTAACAGATGTGGGATTCAATCCACAGTAGACTACAACAAATCAGCGGGGAGAAAAATATCAAAATCCAAAAGAAAACTCTGTATGAAACATCAGATATATCACAGAACAAAATGGTAAGATATTCAGTAATCACATGAAAAATTGCTCATTATCACTAAACAATCAGAATTAATAAAAACAATAGCAATCATTGCCAATCAGAGTAGCAAACATTTAGAATTGATACTTAAGAAGTGGAGTGAGGTGGTAAAACAAGCATTCCCACACTTTATTGGCAGAACAGAATGATAGGTTTTCTACACTGTGTGCAGAAAGACATGTGCAAGGATTATGACTACAGAATAATCTGTAATTGTGAAACTGGAAACTAACTACACCTGCTTGATTATGAGAAAGGAAGGGGGCAGGGCACAGCCATTCAGGGAATGTTACACCAATTAACACCAAAATGGTGAAAGATTCAACCCCCAGTAGGTCTTGAGGCTCAAGATGATGGGAGATTTAACTTCTAGTAGATCTTGAGCTTCATTATATGCTTATTGTAATATATTAGCATGGTGAATAACATGCCCACAGGTGCCATGACAGTCCCAAGGCTAGCCACAAAAGGTCAAAGAGTGGGAAATGGCCAACTTCCTAGGAATCTCAGCCCCTTCCCCAGACTAGTTAGACTGGTCCTTCCACTTATTAGCATATGAAGCCACTGAGCCCATAAAAACTGGCAACAGGGTGCCTTGCAGCCGCTGCCTCTCTCTCCCTCCATTCGGAGACCTCCCACACTCTGTCTATGGAGTGTATACCTAACTTTACTCTAAATCTGAGCACCCAACCCCCACACCTCAGGGCCTTTCTTTTCCCTGGATGTATCTCTCTAAATAAATCTACCATTACTGAACTGTGGCTCGCTCTTGAATTCTTTCCTGTGCGAAGCCAAGGTCCCACACTTGGCGGGGCACATCGCAGGGGCTCAACCAAAGCCTGGGACTCAGCCCTCCTCACACCCTACACCCGTATTTCCTGCATCAATTAAATCAAGGACATAGTTCTGTATTAAAGGCAAGGTGATTTCCAAGATGCACTGTAAGGTGAAAGAAGCATATCAGAGAAGAGCTTGCATAAAAGAATCCTATTTGTGTAAAAAAAAAAAACAAACAACAACAACCCTACGTACGTATATACATATTTGTATATATAATAATTATTGAGTGCTTACTCTGTAGCAAGCATAACCCTAAATTTTTGGTGTATTTAAACTTCCTTAATCCTCATAAAAATTCTACGAGGTAGATAATTGTAATACCCTCATTTTACAAGTTTAAAAAGAGGCGGAGATTGTAGTTTGAACCAAGTCACAGACATGAGAAGGGTTTCTAACCTAAATGGTCTCCTCCCTCCTCTTTCCATCTTTTCTCAGTTTTGATCTCTATTCCCCTTACTTCCAACTCCCTTCCCCTCTCCTCCCACCTACCTCTTCCCTTGATAAATTTCAAGTGTCTGTTAACAGTACAACAAGGAGAAAAGCAGCGGAGGAAGGGGTGTGTAAAAATACGTATCACTTCTTTTCTCCATATTCAGCTTTATTGCTTGAAAGATCATGTGTTACTTTGATAAATAGAAACTTGAATAGAAAAATAACAACAATGAATCCTTCATTTGAGTTCAACCTTTTTTTTTTTTTTTTAACTGTGCCTGTTTGCCTGTAGGGGCGCCGGAAAGAATAAACATTCTAAACACATCTGGGTGATCGGACTCTACAGAGGAGTTAACATCACCTGTGAGAGAGCGAGCAAGAGAGCGAAGGAGAAAACGTACTCTAAGGGAAAAAATGCTTGACTCGCCTCATTTGTACTCGTTACCGCCCCCTGCTTCCTGGCTTGAAAGCAACGGGATTCTAAGGTACGAAGGTCACGGCCCGAGTAAGGAAAATTCCGGAGCCGGGCACCCAGGGTCCACCCGGAGGCGGCCACTCCCGTGTTAGTGACGTTCCCAGTTCCAGCTGGTTTCGACGTCTCACTTCCTCGTAGCCCTGAACCCCAGAACCAACGTTTTTGGAGTCTCTCCAGGGGCAAAGACGGAGCGGGGCAGCGGGTCCGCGCCTGCAAGTCTCAGGCCCTCCCGCAGCGCCGCGGAAGTGCCAGCGCGGGAGGGGGACAGGAAGCCCTTGTGGACACCTAAAATCTAGGAAACGAAACCAAAAGCCACGGGCCTCGGCCCCGCGGTCGCTGGGAAGCCTCTTTCCTGGTGACTTGCGGGAGAAGCTCGCTCGCTTGGACGCCAAGGGCTGGAGGGAAGAGAGCACCGGCCGGCGCCCGGGTTCCGGAACTCGTCTCACGGCAGGGAGCGCTGCAGCGGCAGCAGCCACAGGTGGGCGGGGGCGCGCTCTGCCTCCCCCCGGGGGCGCCGGGGGCGCCGAGGGCACCGGGCGCCGGCCCTGCGCGGGTTCCCAGCCCGGGCCGGGGGCGCTGGGGGCTACGTAGGAGGGAGGGGCGCGAGGGCCGGCGGGTTGTATTTTCTCCCAGATTTGGGGTAGAGGGTAGGGGCTGGGTCCCAGCGGCTTCCGGAAGCGACCTCAGAAGCACAGCAGGGATCCAGCGAGGGGCCCAGCTGGCCCAGAGGTACCCCGGCCAGTCTCAGGACCTATCCAAGGCCAACGTGTTTCCTGCCTGAAACCGCCTTGTAGGCTGCACTTTGCTTAGAACATCTTTTCACAGCGCTGGATCATGGGCAGAACCTGGGCTCAGGGGAGTCTGCCAGCACTTTGGGGGTATTAGAAGGGACGATTAATAGAACCTGCTAGCTGTCCCTGAACAGTAAGTATTAATGACAGCTATGGCTGGAGCCAAAACTATGCTAGACGCCCTGGAACGCCAGAAGTGGGAAGACACAGGCGGTTTATCATTGAGGATAAAACCATTAGCTCAGGAGTCCACCTGCCTGACTTGAAGCTGCCTCTACTGCTTACTCTGAGCAGCATGTTCCTTCCACATGTTCCTCCTTGATCATCTCTGAAATTGTGTAACGATCGAAAGTTACAGGAGTTACAGTATGACGTGTTGACTTTATCAGACAGGGTCTGTCACTGCAGAATATACTCACTAAACGTTAGCTTTATTATTTTTAGTATTTGACCAAGTCCCTGCTTCTCCAAGCTCCCTGTCTGGTTCCCATGTGGTTTTATTTAGACAGTTATTCCTGGAAATTCTGGCATAGCCACCTCACAGTTTGGGGAACAGGAAGTGTTTCTCCTAGTTTAGCAATTTGAGCAATCTTTCATATTGGCTAGTTAGTGAGCTTATAACATTAAGTGACCATTAATCTCCCTGGGTTTAGCTTCCTCATTTATTAGTTTAAGTGTCACTTGCTTAGTGTGGAGTGTCGGGAGACTCAGGTTCCCCTTTTTCTACCCTGAACTTTCTTAGCAAAAGGGACTTTATCTTAATACCACCTGGGTGAATATGACAATTTGTAGGGCTTTGAATATTGAACAAACACAAGGAAATGAAAAATAAATGAAAAGGGAGTGAGTGGGTGTCTGCAGTTGGATAGAAGTGGCATGTAAAATGTTTAGGTCACAGAATAATCATCCTTCACATCTGTAAAGTAGGTTACGACTGTTCTTTCGGACTGAAGGGAGTGAAATAATACTGTACACACTGTTCAATCAACAAGCACCAGTTAAACATCTTGTCCTGACGAGACAGGCCATGCCCTGGCCTTTGAGAGCCTAGAGAGCAGGTAGAGATGCAGGAAACCCATAAGAACTATCCCCTGTCCACCTCTCCATCCTGCTGTCTAATGATCTCTCCCTCTTTGCTCTGTAACCCCCAGATCTTCATTCCCCTGAATGAGCCAAGCTTCCTCCCTACAGCCTCAGGACTTTCTGGGAGTAATAAAGCAACAAAACCAGGATAACTGACATAAAGATGAGTTTATGTTTCTTTGGTCTCTTTGGTTTACTTGCTAGGTTTGTAGAGCACTTGACCACCTCTCTCTCAGCTGGCTCAGTTGATGTATATCTATGTTTTTCTTCAAGGATTACTGTAAATGCTATCCCAGTGTGGTTCTGAGCATATTTGATTTCTTAAATCTAAAACACAGGAGTGGAACTTTATAGGAAGACTCTCTGTTACCAGCTTCCTTGCATTGATAACAGCCTCAGCCACTCCACGTCCACCCTCTGTCCTGGACGTATGGTGTACTGGTGCACTCCGATCCTCACCAACATCTTGGCCGCCTATGTACGTGAGCCCCTCTGTTTTTGCTCTGCTTGTCTTTTACCAAAACCACAGTTAAACAGATGAAATATTTTTGCCCTTAGATGTTAACCTCTTTTAAATGCATAAAATTTACCTGCAAACATAAGCTGAACAACATGGAGATTATTTACTTTGTGACTTATCTCAGCAATATTGTGTTCTCCACTCCCTGTGTCTAATTCCTCCCCTCCCAGGAGTCTAGGATCTAATTTTCATTACTCACAGGATGTGAGAGGCATAGAATGCTGGGACTGTTTTTAGAGCAGTAGCGTTTTTCTAAAATAATTAAGAACATGTATCCCTATCTTGGAACTATAGGAAAAATGTTAACTGGCTTGTTTTGTGGCAATTAAGAAGAAAATTTGGATGAGTAATTCAAAGCTAGTTTTAGGATCTTCCAAATTTGAGGTGCTTCACCTGTGGGTTCCAGATTTTACATTAATACTTTTGGAAAGCAGTAAGATAGAAATTTCAGGACCCCCAAGAGATGGGTCAAAAGGGTTTCCTATATAAACTGTGGAGCCATAACGGGATATCACCTGCACTGTTCCTCCTTCTCCCTGGTGTTAGAGGTTTATGATTATCAAATATCCCAGAACACAATGGATCTTATGGTATCTGGTAGAATAAAATTAACAGATAAATGGGTGTAATATGTGATGCCTTAATTTCCTCAGAAGTTCTCATTTAACAGATTAGGAAGAAGTATGTAATAATCAGATTGCAATTTGAAAGTTCTATATTTGTCCTGACATAATTATGATTCCAGTGGTACAATATATGACTTTCTTAGAGACTTTTTTCCTTTAGGATAGGGTAAATATGATTTTCTATCTCTTGGAAGTTTTTCTGGGATTTGTTTCTTAAAAGGAGTAGGAGAAGGTACTATTTAAAAGTTACTGTGTTAACTAACTAATTAATTAAACCAAGACACAGCGCAGTCATTTAAAAAACTGAGTAGCATTTTGTCTCATAATAGACCCATTAAGTTTGAGAAAACCACAAGATCTTTAAGACAGTAAAGAAGAGTGGACAGGGATGCACATGGTGGGTATCTTTTGTCCACAGGAGCTTTATTCATTCTACCTGGCACACATACAGGTCCAACTGTCACTTCACATTTTGCACCAGAGCATATGACACCACCTTTCATGCCTGAGATATTATGAATTGTGAAAAATTCAAAACCTACAGGAAAGTGAGGACCACCCAGATTTTGTTCTGCAGTGGTTTTGCCACCAGATACTTGTGCCCACAAATCTATAGTTTAAGACTCAAAATAATGAGACCAAGTAGGAAGGAAAAGGGTAAATATGAACAAATAAGCTTGTTTAAGAGTGTTTAGTTTCTCTTCCTTGGATTTTTGTGCAAGGAGGTAATTATCTCTGCCCTCATGAAAGGTAAATACTCTTATATTCGTAGTTGGTACTCATTTGGCAAGGACTCAGGAACTTACACTCCACTGCTTAAGAGCCTCCACCTGTTCATAATACGATGCAAAGCACTAGTGTATGAATTCCCTATCTTTCTAGCACATTCTTTATTTTTGAATTTCCCATGTTTAAACAACTAAATGCTAATAAGAAATTTATTTTAAATTAGAACTAATTTTTCCATATTAGATATACAGATGTGCCCTCTAGAAACTATGGAATTTTCTTTCCAATTCAATGATTTGTTCACCAAAAAAAAAAAAAGTTTAATTTAAAAATAATACCTCCAGGTATTATTTAGGTTTATTCCCTGAAGTGAGTGCCTTTCTGATGTTGTAGGCAACGCAATAATGAAACAGTAGTCCCTTAAAATTTCCAAGTTGGTTAAAAGCCATAAAACTTTTTTAAAAAAAACAAAGCATATTACAGAGTAATCCTATGAGAAACAGTGGTTAAGTAAAAACTTGAGCTGTTTAGTTCAGTGTGTTAATAAAGGGATACTATCCATTTCTACTCCAACAGTGATTAGTTTTTAAGTTTTTGTATATCTTTTAAGATACTCTTAGAATATTTGAAGGTAATGGGTATGGATTTTAATATATAATCTTTGATCATAGAAATGTGTGTTGACAAAAGTAATCATGGCCCAATAGGCCATGTAATATAAGAATTTGATCTCCTTTTTTAATAATGTAAGAATTTAGTCTCCTTTTTTAGTAGTTCTTCATATAATTGAACATAAAACACTAATATGGACTTTGAAAACTTTTAGTATACTCTTGTTACATGTGTTTATTAGCTTATTGTTCACCTTCTTGAATAACTGCAGAAAAACATAAAATTTAATCTTTTTGTACCTTTGGTCTGAGGAGGTCCATAGCAGTTAGCTTCTGACCAGTTAATGCTAACAGGGATTATTATTGCTCTAAGAAAATCCGGGAAGTCAAAAAAACATATTTTTAAATTTATCAGGGCCAAGAAAACCCATTATTGAAGTCCTTGAGTTTATTTAATTAAGAGGTGACTATAATTGGAATGTTCTTGAGAGTTTTAATATGTTGTTAAATTTTATGCTTGTAACAGGCAATGATAAATCAGTAATTTAGAAAAGGAGAGGTGGGATGTGGTTTCTTCTTGGGAACACCAGATTTTAGTTAAAGATATGGAAGGTTCAGTTGACTTCTTTTTTATTTAACCATTTATAATAACACAGTAGAAGGAGTTAGTACTGGGACAGCAGAGACTGGAGAGGGGCTGGGAAGTGCAGTGCCTATTCATATCAACCTGTGGGTCCAAGATAAAACAATCAAGTAGCAAGTTTTTGCATCATGCAGTAACTGTAATTAACAGCCTTATAGGGGTGGGGATTTAAAGTGGAGAGATAGGAAAAAAGCAGTGACTGGATAGTAGTGGGAAAGACTAACATGGGATCAAGGCACTGGAAGGCAGAATTACTGAGTACAGTGTTTTTTATTATTGTTTTTCTGTAGAAATAAGCAACACGAAGTTTCAGTTGGATTACGTGGTGTTACAACTACTACAACCCCTGAGTGTATGTTTTTAGGTTCAAAGCATGTACTGATACACAAAACAGGGGGTCAGGCCTTCTCAAACTTGCTTTTCAAGCTGGGCAGAACATGCCCTCGGGATCTGGAATTTCCAGAGGTATTTGCAGTAGTGTGACCTGATACCTAATCTTTCTCCTTCTCATGCTGGACCATGCCTGCAGCCCAGCACTGAGGCTGCATGCTGGATCACATGCTCCTTGTAGGTTGTGTAGGTTGGAAGGCTCCAGTTTTTAACTTGGTGGGAGGGGAGACAGGCTCACAGTGTTTCTTTCTGGCTTTCAGCCTCATTGAGCCCCCTCCTCCCAAGGTTTTTAGACATGGTCTACCATCCTAGACTGACCAACAACTTGTAAGATCCTACTCAGAAACGTATCAGTGGGGAATGGAGTTAAGACCAAGAAGTTTAAATGACCAGATTCTGGAAGACTGGATGAGTAGAGGGGTATCTTATGTGTAGCTTCACACTTAGATTGCTTCACAGTATCTTGTTTCAACAGTGATATTTGACCTATATATTTATAGACAATGTATTAACATCACGTCTTCTTTTTCAGAACTACTTAAAGCATGAACAAACAAAGTAAGTAATTTAAGTGTTTACTTTCTTCCTAAAATGTTACATCCTTTGTTAATGTGTTATTTGTCATAATGCTTTAAATTCAGTTTCCAAAAGAATATAATTTGCTTTGTGATGTTAATACTCCAGAGTCCTAACTCTGGGCCAATGTTTTGACTGCAGAGAAGATGTACACAAATACTCACTACCACTAATTTTTCACTTAAATATAAAAAAGTCTTAGATAAACCTAAGGAATTTTAGGCTTATTGGGAAATATGTTGTATAATTTGTATTCCATTTCATCCAGATCATTTCCTTTTTCAGTGTGTATCTTACATACATGAAGACTATTCAAATCATATTAATTAACAGACAATGAATTTAATATGCCAGTACCTTGTAATAAAATCCTCACATACATCCCCAATATATATTTTATAACATACACATGTGAATAGGTTTAAATAAATACAGATATTTATGTTCTGGCTCTTTTTCTCAAGATTATTCTAAATAAGATGGGTATTGACAAAACATAATTAAAGACTCTGTCTTTTAAAAAAATCTAAGGCTCTGAAGAGAAAAAAATACACACGGAGAAAATATGAAAAACAAAATCCTGTTTTCTGAAGAATTTCTATTCTCCACTTATCTCTGTTTAAATAGCCAAAGAAATGTTTATCTTTACTACAACTGCAGCCTTGTTATATATATTAGGTACTCTTTAGGACCAGAAAACTCAACTTTCCTTCATGAAGTGTCATGATCTTCTCTTAATATTTGCTATATTAATTTAATTTTATTAAGAAAACTCAAAGATTTTTAAATGTAAATTTGTATAGTATTAAGCTATTTTCTTTGCTGTAAGCTTTGGGATGTTTCAGATCACTTAACAAAAATTCACTGGGCCATGGATACAATTACCTTTTAACTCTTCAGCTTCCTGTCTATATAAATGTATGTGTTTGTATGTATCTGTGTGCATAAATAGAAACAATGTATATATGTATGTAAATATGCATAGAGAAATAATAAAATAACTTATCAGCAATATGAAAGTCCTGTAGTCATAAATTATTTTAAGTTGCATTTCACAAATGCAGAAATCAATCTGTAATTCATATGCTCTTCGGTCTACTTGACCCCTTGACCATTCACTTATTTTCTCTTTGTATGAAGTCACCATGGAATTTCTGAAATCATGATCATTGCTCTGATACCAAATCCCAGAGCTTATGAGCTCCTAATTTCATGAATCTGTCATATGTGTGGATATCTACTATTGTTCAAATAGTAGATACCAGTTAAGAGTCCCAAAATGTGACATGCCATTTAAGGAAGGGTCTTTAAGTCAGATTTGCAGTGCTTTTCCCTGAGAACTATTGAGTCTGATCCTGTTATTTCCAATTCAGGTTGGGAGTAGGGGGCTGTGGGCAAAGCCTTGAGAGCTGGAGAAGTAGGAGCTTGGCCACTCACCTGAAGCAAAGAATCAGAAGGGGTGGTTGGGATGGAAGACTTGTGATACTGCAGAGACGTGCGGTAATTCGGAATACGCTGCAGTGTCTGTACAAGGAAAAGCCCTGGCTGAAGTGGAGGATTCTCTGTTGCTTGCATTTGAACAGTGTCCCTGGACTCCATTCTGCTCAAGTTGTTATGAAGCCAACAGACTGGAGGAGAAAGGGGGTTGGGGCACAGTTCAGCCTTCCTGTTGAACCCACATGAGTTGAGTGGCCTTTGAAGGCCCAGGGTAGAGAAAAACACAAGAAATGTGTCAGATTGAAAGTCTGACCAACATTTTGTTCTGTACTGATGCCGTGTCCTCATGATTCAAAAAGAAACAATTCTGAATTTACAGTTAATAAGCCATGGGAATGAGAGGAGAACAAGGTGTTAAGTGTTGTGTCCACCTGACCACAGATTCCACGACGGCAGAGCCAGCATTGCCATAGAGCCCACTCGGGGACAGAGATGCTCAGTAAATATTTTCTGGCTGGGGTGGTTGCTAAAGGAATGACTGGAGAAACACAAATATGAAAACTAGGAAATTGAACCATTTGTGTAGATATTAAGATTATTCAAACCACATTGATTAGCAGCTAACAAAACTTAATATGCTTCTTTACTGTAATAAGGTCAGTTAGGATTTTTATTGGTCAAAATCGGTCAAATATTGGGATTTCCCAAACTTAATGGGCTAGTTCCAGAGTCAGCATAAAAAGGATATTTAAATATTGAATTATGTGTATTGTTTTAAATATTTAAAACATAGGTCTTACATCAGTGATTATAGATATCTTTAAAATCACCTATAGTCCATTACCACCCCCACATCCAGCTAGTTTCAGTCATCTCTTTCTTTACAACTTATATATAGTTTTAAAACAATCTTTTTTCTAATACCAACAAAAACCAAGTATGGAAAAGAATATGTTCATCAGGCATATTTGAAAACTAGAAATTCAGCCCCAGTAACTTAGCTGCCTATTTTCTCCAAAGGGAATTTGTTTGAGACAAACTGATAACAGGCACAACTTTTGTCAGCGGAAGAATTCGCTTTATCTATTTCAATACACACAATAGCGTATAAATGAAAACTACTTAAGGACAGTGCATTTTTCTTTCTAGTATGTATTGTTTAAGCAGATGAATGTTTACCTCTCCTTGATTTGCAGATGCTCAAATGAATGCTCCTTACCCAGGAACACATTTACCAGCTGGGTATCCCCCTGAATATCCTTCGGCAGCATATCCAGGTAAAACATTGGCCTGAAAAGTAAAAAACCAAAATGTATCAATTACTGATATTCCCCAAAGGGTGTGTGTGTCTGTCTGTCTCAGTATTTCTTTTAGTAGTGTCTTTTACTGAAGTGAGATAATGAAATTGGCAGCCTAGTTCTTGATTTTTTTCCTTTGACTATATATTATCATATCATTAACATATTTTTTATTTATACAGGATAGTAAAGATGTAGTGTTAATAAAAACAGTAGTGAGTTGACATTTAGGAAATAAAATATAAGGTTGTACATATATTACATCCCAAAATACACATATTAATAAAAGATTTTATTGATTCTCCATTTGTTTTGAAAATTATGGGCATGCAGTCACATTTAGGAGATTTATCTCCCGGTGTTTTTGAGTCATTTATTATCTGGGGTTAATTGTATTCAGTGATTGTCATGCAAAAGAGATGACTGCTTAAATCTGGAAGCTGGAAGCTGTATAAACGTAGCCACCTGGGATCATTCTCATTTTTATTTTGTAACATACAAAATGTGAAAGCTTTGCTTTTCTATACATGCTCAATCACACCTTGCCTTTCTAAGAAAAGTAACTGAGTCATATTGCTACATATCAGGGAATACGTCATTTCTTTTGAACCACTGCAGAGAAGACTTCAGAGATTTTCATTTAGACAAATGCCGTTATCAACATTACCATAACTTTACCAAATGGCAAAATTCATGGTGTACCCAGATTTCCAAATAGGCAGGCTACCCACATCTTGAGGGACTGTCCTAGGGATTTAGGATCAAAAGGAATCTGGTTTGTATGCATTTTGTATTCTACTCAGAGCAAACAAATGTGCTTGGGTGCTGAATGGCTTGTTTAGTTGTCTAGCCAGAAACCTCTCAGTGGGGCCTGGATCTCATCCAGATGTTTGCATTTAAAAGAATGTGAAGTAGAAAGATTCCAGGGCTCTAAGGTGCCTATACTTAAGTATTTACTTGTAAACTGTTGAAAACACTAGTACCAGGGCACCATCCAGGAAAACTGAAGCAGAAGCTCTGGTTCTGGGACTCCGGTATTGGTAATTTGTTAATGTCCCAGGCGATCCTAATGTGTAGCCAGGGCTGAGAACTACTGCTCTAAATTTTTATATGGTTGGTGTCTGGAGAATTGTTAGCAAGTCTATACTGTGCGTCCAAGGCAC
This sequence comes from Camelus dromedarius, assembly GCF_036321535.1. NCBI lineage: Eukaryota > Metazoa > Chordata > Mammalia > Artiodactyla > Camelidae > Camelus > Camelus dromedarius. Next base: position 23,889,486 of record NC_087437.1, on the reverse strand, counting down.
TTGGAGTATGTTTTAATCCACCCATAGCTAAATAATAGCAGGTGATATATAAGAGGAAATAGCTCAGTTTCATTTCTCAAGTCCAAGGCCAATATAGCAGAGGTCTTTTATGACAATAATGCTAACAATAGTGATGGATTAAAATTGAGAATTTAGGTGCCTAATGTGGATTAACTCATTTAATTCTCAGTCTTCTGGGGTAAATGCTATTAATTAATCCTCATTATGCAAGTGAGAAAACAGGCAGAGAGAGGCTGGATCAGGCTTCCAGTTCTCGCTTCTGCATTTAATAGTTGTGTGGTGGTTTTAAGCAAGTTGCTGTACCTCCAAGCCTCGGTTCTTATCTACAAAATGGGCATAATATTTCCTAATTCAGGTGGTTTGGAGATTAAATAAGAGTATGTGTAAAACACCTAGCACAATGCTTTATAATTAATAAATGACATACTTGCTGACTAATACATTAATAATGTGTTAAATCAATTGGTAAATCGAAATATTACCCAAATTCAGGTAATTCCATATGTTTAATCCATTGATTTGGAAAATAATCAATTATCCACTCAAAGAATTTTGTGAGGATTTAATAATGCTAATAGTATAACAAATTAATTCACATCTCCTCACTCTCACAGGTTTGCTTGTGGTTTGATCTTTGCACTGTAGCGAATGATGTTTAAAAGTACATACCTGTATAATAACATATATCACAGATAGTACTCAGTGGATATGTCATTGGCTTCCTCTTGCTTTCAGGATAAAGATCAAAATGCTTAGTTTGGTCCACCATACCCAAGGGGCTCCTCTGCCTTCTCCTTAACTGTTTCTTAAGTCTGTCTCTCTTCTGTTCAGGGAAACTGGCCTTTTTTCAGATTTTTTTTAAAGGTCTTTTGTTTGTTACTATCCCAGGACTTCTTTCTGAAATGTTCCTTCTCTGGCACTGGTCTGCTCAGCTCCTTTGTGTCCATTAGATCTCAGCTGAACGTGGTCCTCAGGGAGGCTGTCCCAACTCCCTCCCTTTCTCTCTCCCCATCCAAACATAGTCATAAAGCCCCGGTCCCTCCCTTCAAAGCACTTGTCTCTGATTCTAGTTAATCATGTAATCCCATTGGTGTCGCCAGGCCTTGCCAAATATGCCTTGAGGGGAAAAAACTACTGTCAATTCTATTTATATAGGAAATGTCATTTGTTAGAATTCTAGAATTATAATTTTTTACAGAGTGGTTTGGTCCTAGAAATGCTGGCTTACAGCCTTTATTTTGGGCTTTCTACTCAGTGGCATCTCTCTTTTCCAGGAAGGCGTTCCAAAGTTTTTATGTACATGACTCAAGGTCACTCTTGATTTTCTTTCACTTTCTTAGATTTCAAGCATATTTGCATCTGAGTTTTGAGTGAAACGTTTAAGATTGTGGGCCAACTCTATTCATAGTCTAAAACACTCCAAATAGAAGTGGATGTGAAGCCACAGGTATTTCATTGAAAAATCACTGAAAGATAAAAATACAAACCTTAAGCTTCTCAGAAACAGAATTTCTGAGTGTAAATTGTAGTTCGCAGATAACTAGGATAATCCTAAGTTTAAGTTTGCATTTTTCTCTGCAGTTACAATATTTCACATATTCATATTTCAGGACCTCCAGGATCTACTGGGTACCCTGCTCCCCAGCTTGGCTACCCTGCTCCCCAGCCTGACTACCCTGCTCCCCAGGCTGACTACCCTGCTCCACAGCCTGGCTATTCCGTCCCACCAGCTGGCTATTCAGGTGGTGGCCCAGTCGGCTTTCCTGTCCAACACCAGCCAATGTCTTATCAGTCAGGTGGGCCTGCAGGGGTACCGTGGATGCCAGCACCACCACCTCCATCAAACTGTCCACCTGGATTGGAATATTTAAGTCAGGTATTTCAAATACATAAGAGTCTAAAAACAAACCTGTGCTTCCAGTTTACTTAATGAGATTAACAATTGACTAATTCACTTAAGTCTGAAATGGTGAAACTATTCTTTTGTTGTTACTAACAAATTAATTCTTCTAGGTCAGATTTACTTTTAAAGCAAAATGCAAATGTCTTAGGAAATTGTATTTTCTATGATCTTGAGTATAATTTGCAATAATAGACAATAACAAGCCTTTATTAAGCACTATTTTCTAGGCTTTGTTCCTAAGTATAATACATGTGTTAACTCAGTTAATCCTTTAGAAACTCTATGATGTGTAGTTGCTATAATTATCATTTTACAGAAGAGAAACTGAGGCCTAGTGAAGTTACATAATTTGCTCAGCATCAAAATGCAGAGGAAGTGGGAATGGCTATTTACTTCTGGAACCTTGGTTCTAGATCCTGTGCCTTTTAATCCCAACACTGAATAATTTCCTAGGAGTTGGAAAGAAACTCAAACTCAGTTTAGTGTTGATTTTTCAAAAGTGGTACTAAAAAAGGAGTTAATAATTTATGTATAATTTGGCCCACCTTTTATTATAATTAATAAATTTACACTTTTATGTTGCTTTTGTTCTTGGAAGACACAGTTTTATTAATGCTACCAAAAAGAAAAAAATATTCCTGGATTTTAACATACTCCATGATAGCGTATCTCAGCAATGTGAGATTTTAGTGTTTGTTTGCCATTAGAAATCCGGTAAGTTAGTTTTCAGTAAATGAGTTGTCTCTCTTGCACTCTCTGGACTAATTTAATTTCCCACAATGCACTTGGGCAGCATATAATATAAGAATTTTGTTAGTTCCTAAATTCTCTAAGAAATACCTTATGTAGATTTTTTAAAATTACAATATATGTAGGGGAAGTTATCACCTACTACAAATGATGGTATCAAATACACTTCTTAAGAAGAAAGATGTTTAGATTTGTAGAAAAAAGCTCTTTAAGGGGATAAAAAGGTCTTAATATTTCCTAAGCCCTTTCTGGAAGGAACATGTTTTTCTAATTTTTATAGGGATTCCAATGTAAGTCAATTTTGTTTGACCTGAATTTGTCCACATTAATAGTGAAATATTCAATAGATGTTTCTTCAGTTAAAAA